>NC_064284.1:1537828-1538481 GCF_019186545.1 Solanum stenotomum | reverse complement strand
TTATATGATGTTAGCTCTAGGTATGGGGTCTTATCGAAGCGCTTTATTTCATTTGATTACTCATGCTTATTCCAAAGCATTATTATTTTTAGGATCCGGATCTATTATTCATTCAATGGAAACTATTGTTGGATATTCTCCAGCTAAAAGCCAGAATATGGGTCTTATGGGAGGTTTAAGAAAACATGTACCAATTACCAAAATCACATTTTTATTAGGTACACTTTCTCTTTGTGGTATTCCACCTCTTGCTTGTTTTTGGTCCAAAGATGAAATTCTTAATGATAGTTGGTTGTATTCGCCAATTTTCGCAATAATAGCTTGGGCCACGGCGGGATTAACCGCATTTTATATGTTTCGGATCTATTTACTTACTTTTGAAGGGCATTTAAACGTTCATTTTCAAAATTATGGTGGGAAACACAAAACCCCTTTCTATTCAATATCTCTATGGGGTAAAAACGGAGTTAAGAAAAACTCTTGTTTATTAACAATGAATAATAATGAAAGTACTTATTTTTTGTCAAAAACTAAATATCCAATTGATAAAAATGGAAGAAAGATGACACGACCTTTTATGACTAGTGCTCATTTTGAGCATAAAGCGGTTTCTTCCTATCCGTATGAATCGGACAATACTATGCTATTCCCAA
>NC_064284.1:1447484-1537419 GCF_019186545.1 Solanum stenotomum | reverse complement strand
AAAAAGTACTATAAATTACAATTTTTCTCATATTAATATGATAAAAAGATCTTAAAATATTGGTCAAATTTAATTATTCGAGATAGGACTTGTTTTGGAGTTTATGGTCAAATAGTTTTTTTTTTCACTGTTTTGACAAAGACTAAAAAGTGTTAACTTTAGGAAAAAATAATATTAAAATACCAAAGTAATTTAATGCATATTTAAAGAGAGGCTATTTGTATCAACCCTCAACCATATGAACACCATTTTTGTTATTTTCTCAAAAAAGAAGTGACAAAGATATCTGGTCCAGCTGGGTGCATTTATAATATTTCTTACAAAATTATGTGTAGTTAGTTTCAAAGGCCTATGTCTCTAATCTCTAGCATCTAACTATGTTACGTGATTGAATAATTGGAACATACATAATCATAATATTAGGTAAAGGAAAGAAACTCTTTTTTTTTTTTGTTTTTTAAAGTTTCTCATCCGATGTATAATATTTGCATTAAGTTTGACTAATTTGTACTCGCGCATTGTGAAAAGGATTTTGAACATGATTTTTTTTCATATTCAAGGCTCAATTCAAGACTTCTAGTTAATGATTGAGAGAAATATTGCCGCAAAAAAGATTTATCGGCAATTGAGTTAATGATATTGCATTTATAGTCGCTAAAGCCTTTAGTGACATTTATATAATGCAAGTTTTCAATACTCATATTTATTATTGCCACTAAATATAATATTACAACAATTATATTATTACCAAAACATCCTTTATTTGTTATCATGCCCGTCAAGAAATTAAAGAGCAAATGTTTTAATTAATTAGCTAGTCAAGTAAATTTAAAATCAAATTACGTGTAATTAGTTGGATCTGTACTGAGCATGAACTAGTGGACTATAAAAGAGAATGGATAACGTATTTGAAGAATCCCAATAAAATCTGCTGGACACCATAAATACACAATAAGTAATTTTATAAATGGAGTCTGAAGAAGATATGACATACACAAAATTTATTTTTACCTATATGAGTTAAGGATATTATTTTCGATAGATCCTAAAATTTTAAGCAAAAGGATTGTAAAACAACAAAATACAAAACAAATGCAACAATAGGTAGTAATACACATTAAATAATATAAATATTCATAGCTGTTGGATTTCATTTATTACTGCAAACTAAAAATGTAAGTACCCTTTAATTAACCAACAAAGGAAAAAAGAGAGAAAATATAAAAGAGGAACAATTAACTTCCAGCTGGATGGATGGGTGAAATAATAATAATAATAATAATAATAATAATAATAATAATAATAATAGTAGTAGTAGTAGTAATAATAGTAATAATAGTAATAGTAATAGTAATAGTAATAGTAAAGTAGTAATAATAATAATAATAATAATAATAATAATAATAGTAATAATAGTAATAGTAGTAATAATAATAATAATACTAGTGCAAAAGGTAGCTCCATTTATTTATTTTAAGATTGTATAGCTAGATTTATTTCTTTATTATGAAGGTAGCTAGATCATGAGCTAGCAAGCAAGCAAAAAAGGTGAATTTTTATTTTTAATCCGTTTAAAAAAAATATTTTTTTTCTTTTTCTTACATTATTTTAACTTTAACTTTCTACCTGACATGTTTAAAATTACAAAAGTAAAAATCATCTTAACACATTTGACATAATTTAATTTAAGACCATAAAATTAAAAAACTTTTCTCTATTTCTTATATTCAGTAGGAAAAAATTATTAAAAAATGAAAGTGAAATAATGTAGCAGGGTGGGGGTGGGGGTAGGGGTGGGGGGCACCCTCCACCTCTACCTCTATTAAAGATATGCTTCCAGCTTTTGTTTAATTTCACTCATGTATTTCAACCTCAGTGCTAAATAATAATATGTATTAAATATGTTTGGTAATAATAATAATAATATCGGAAAGTATACATACATATATTCCAGTATATATATATATTCCTCTAACTAACTAAGATCTATATCTATAACTATATATAAACCATTAAGTGGTCGGTGAAAAAGGGACATACCTGAAGAAGGAAAAACAATCTGCTGTGCTAACCATATTAGTATAATATGCAAAGACAAATAATATATATTATATCTATTATATAATATAGTTAGATATGTAATATAACAGATCCCTCTCTTGGTTAATCACCTATATATATATATATATATATATAGACTCAATGATTAGTGACTGACAAATAGTGTGGTGTAATTTTATATATTCCTCCTCTCTTGGAAGTTGGAAATTGTTCATTCTCAAAAATGTAGCTTGGTTGTCCACATGATTAAAAGGCGTCAAATAATCAGAGGGTTTCATTTTAAATTTTTCTAAATATATATGAAATCGCTTTTATTAGAGAGAGTTTTATTTTTTAATATGAAATTTTTTGAAATAATCTGAACTAAGTCGAAATGGATATAAGATACCAGATAAAAAATCGGTAAAAAATTAGATATGTTGAGCTGAATTTGAAAAAGTGTGCTAAATTGATAAATCGACCAATTTATCAGTTCATATTTAATAAGTTAATTTCCTCACCTTTCATAGATTTGAGTCTTTCTGAGTACATAGTTACTTTTATTAAGTAATACTATACCTCCTAATATGAAACTTCCTAGCACAAATTTAAATTTAATCGAGCCCAATACAAAATACCAAAAACCAAGTAAAAAAATAAAAAATATTTTAATTTATTCTATTTACATTATATAGTAATTTTATTACAGCTTTCAACTCAGTACTCCTTTTGATAAATCGATCCCACAATCTTAAAGTTAAACACGAAGAATATCTGTCACCTGAATAACCTCTCTGTCCAAAATCTTTGAATTTATTGTTGTGTACATGTTTGGATTAGATTGTGTTTTTTTTTTATGAATCATTTTGAATTTTACCTTTCGAATTAAGTCAAACAAACGAATCTAATACAATTCAAAGTGACTGTACTGTATTTTACCAAAAACTTATGTAGTTGTGTGTCCTCTCTTTAATATATAAGTAGTACTCTCCATGTATCCATGTTTATTCGTATTGACTTCTCACATCTCTTATCAGTAGCAAATTCAATAACAAAATTTTATTCATTACTATCTCTTTTGATTTTTTAAACTAGACAAATAACCACGAGCATTTATTTTTAATATAGCTGACAAGTAAAAGTTTACTAAATTTTTTAAATACTTTTTTAAGGTCTTGATGCTTTCATGCAATATAGATATATATGGTGGTTTAATAATAGTGAGCTGTCACGAGAGGGAGAAGGTAATAAAAAGTAGTAGTATTATTTTTATTTATTAGTAGGACGTAGATATAAATGAATCGAACGGCCAATATGAATGCATTGATGATTCAGTGTAGCAGTTGGCATTGATTTCCCACACCATTAATGGCCTCTCTTTGAATTTAATATACCCACCTAGCTCTTTCAACGTTAAGCATACATTCATTTTTATTGGTCCAATATTGACTTGATATTAGCTCTTAAGAGTTGTTTGTAATTAGTTAAAGTTATGCAATGATTAATTATGAGTGAATCAATTTGTTATTTTATGTTGATATTAATTATACATGTATTAATTATTTCATCTTTTATCTTGTATAAAATAATAATATCCATATATAGCTCAATACATAATGTACAATATATTGTGAGTGATAAGCTTTGGTTCATTTTTAGTTGTCTAATATTACCTTGTTACAACTCTTAAGAGTTGTTTGGTAGTTGGTTAGAGTTAATCAAATATTAATAATATAGAGATTAGTTATAATGAAATTTATGTAATATTTTATGCAGGTATTAGTTATTCCATCTTCTATCTAACATAAACTAATTAACACATAGATCCAATTATACATGTATGTAGATTTCTAAACTGTCAACCAAATGTTGATTTAATTCATACATGAACATTTTATTTTCTATCTAGCTAGCAAACATTGTATAAGTTATACGAAAATTAATAAATAAATAACTTGTTTCTCATCCAACTATCAAACAACCCTTTAAAAAACAATAAGTAGAATGTTTGGAATGAAAGTGAACATCTATTTTTAATATATATCGTGAACGTATACATACATTTGGTAGAGTACATTAATTAGTAGTGCTATATATATATGTTGGACACACAAAATAAGGCCAAGGAGAAGAAGACACATAGATAAAAGCTAAGGTTGAGGTGGGAAGGTTCTTGATCTCCTAGGAGAGTAAATTTGTGTGTTAGTGTAGTTTGTGTCTGAACTCAAATGGCTGTGGTTGGTCCTCTCTCTGTGATTTTCAACCTTCTTCTCTCTTTACTTGTATGCCATCTCCACTTCACCATTCTCATTCAAGGTACCTTACTTTTATTTTTTTATTTTTTCTTATAGCTGCTAGGGATTTGAATTTCATTCCCTTTTTCATTTTCCATAGTTTTTTTCTGTTCGTCAAAATCGAGGCTAGTATACAATTAAAATTCCCTTTTCACTTGTTTAATTTTTTCTAATTAATTTATCATCCTCATCTATAATTCTTGAAATCCACCACCTTTTCTTGCAATTCTTCAAAATCACTTCTGCTAATCTATTAGAGATCGATACACTTAATTAAATCGCATCATTTGTTGTTTAAATCAATGATTTCTGATAATTTTGTTGCTTCGTTCGTTTGTGTATTTTTTTTTTCTTTTTCTTTTAAGAAAATGTCTTTTTACTACAGTTAATAATTTTATTTAAATGTTTGAAGTTTATGGTCATATCATGTGAATAAACTGTTACATGAGATGATCATATTTAATTTAATTATATATTATCACCCATAATAATTACTTAACCCCTAGCTCCTGTATAATATTGGTTTTACTTGCTTTTACAGATGAATTCAAAATTTTGAAAATATTTTCAACATTAACTATTAAATGCATCTCACTTTGCCATTCTAATTTTTTAATATGAATTCAGTTGAACGGTCCTTGCTTCATTGTGTATTGAATCTGCGTTATAAGTATTATTTATTTGTGGAGTATTTAATTAATTGGTAAGTGGTTGATTGCAGGAGATCAAGGGAGATGGGAAGATAAGTATCCATTTATAAGAGAAGCAAGTACATTTTCATCATTTTCAGATTCATATGATTATATAATAGTTGGAGGTGGAACAGCTGGTTGTCCTTTAGCAGCAACATTGTCAACAAAATATAGAGTTTTATTAGTTGAAAGAGGTGGAGTTCCATTTACAAATGCAAATGTGTCATTCATGCAAAATTTTCACATCTCTCTTGCTGACACTTCATCTACTTCCGCTTCACAATTCTTCGTTTCTACCGATGGCGTTTTTAATTCTAGAGCTAGAATTTTGGGTGGAGCCACTTGCATTAACGCCGGCTTTTATACTCGCGCTGCTCCAAGGTACATACCTTTCATTTTACTTTACTTCACTCATAATTTATAAGTTCCTCTTTAGTCTTGTAAATTATGTGTCAAATCTAAATAAATTGAAACGAATAAAGAAAGGAGGAAATATTAATAAATAATTATTTCAATTTCTGAAATATAAATAAATAGATTAAATTTAATGAAACGTGTCAAGTTAATGTGAAACGATTAAAATGAAACGTAGGGAATACACTACACTTCTTGTATTATTATGAATTTAATTTATATGTATATTGACTCATACAAAAGAAAATAGCTCTAATTTTCTCGCTAAATAATTCGTAGCAAATACGATTTTCTTAATTGAATTAATAACAAACTTTTATTGGTTAGCGGTACAAGGTGTCCTTTATTTTTTTTTTAGTGAAGGTTATGTCGTATAAAAAAAATTGTTATATAATTAGTGCATTAATTTGTTATGATAGGTCATTTCTCTTGGTAGGATAACTATAATTGAAAGGGTGAGTAGTTGTAATCATGATTATATTTTCTTTGAGTCAAGAGTATATAAAAAATATTCATATTTTATCTTTTGCACTTTATGTGTGAAATTATATTGAATGTATTTATTACGGTAGAGTAGTTGTTATCATATATAGACAAAAAATAAAAATAAAAATTCTACAGCCTAATTTTGGATTATTCATGGCTGTAATTTGGTGGTTGAATAATGAATTACTCCCCAACTAGAAAAGTGAAATGAGCATGTGGTTTTTAATGCCAATAAATTTTGGTCATATTTTTGTACTCACGTTAAGTTGATTTTATTACTTCTTTGAACCAAACAAAGGAAAAAAAAAAAGTAGTGGTTCTCATTTTATTTTTTAAAAAAAGAAAACTGAAGATGAAACAAATAAAGAGAGGAAAATACCCACCTATTTGTATGACCAAAAATGTGTTACTTCCTAGTTTCTTAGTCTATTTTTACTTTTCTACTATACTAAAAATAAATGTCCATTGTTATTTCTTCATATTAGAAAATCTTGGAATAATTTATCACTTGGTATTATTAAGGGACAAGGATTTGAAAAATACCCCAATTTTAGCTGAAATTGTTGTTACGATACCAAACTTTATGGAGGACCTATTACCCCCTGAACTATTTAATAGTGTATTTTAAAGGTATATATGTGCCCACGTGGACACATTACTATTTATAATTATGCATTACTTTTATGTCTACATGGACAAATATATATGTTTAAATTACGGTATTAAATAGTCTGGGGATAATAGGTCCTCATTAAAGTTTGGTATCGTAACAACAATTTCTGCCAAAATTAAGTATTTTTCAGACCCTTATCCCTATTATTAATTATAATTATTTTCCAAAGAATTGAATCTGTTATATTCAAAAGGTAATATAGTAAAATTATCAATCTATTCATTGTTTCTTGAAATGTGTATTAAGTTAAAACTGGACAAGCAGAACTGGTCGGAGGGAGTATTAGACTAAAATTTGTTTTATAAATGAAAAAAGATCGAGTTAATGGAGAGAAAAACTTAATTCATTTCTATGTGAATATGTCATTATCAAAAGTATGAGGACTAATTTCAATTAAATGCAGATTCAATTAAGTAATGTGTGCATTTACAGAAATATTTTCCATTTTGGTCAGCCTAAGCACACGACCTTACCAAACATGATTTAGACTTTTTAAAAAAAAACTCAACTACAATTATATTCCATTAATTGTCGTGTGAGACCAAAATATTGGACCCATTACAAACCTTTTAGTTATAAATAAAATATCCTTTCGATGACCTTATAATGTGAAAAAATAATAATTTAAACTGATGGTGTATACATAATTAAAACTCTTTTCATTAATCCTTTTGTCACTACTTAAAAACACCATTTCCCCATTGAAATTTGTTACTAAAAAATTGTTCAATAGCTATTCCCACATATATATTGATTGAATCAGTTATGAAGCTTCCCAGTATTTTAGTGAGAATATGTTTTCCACCATGCGTCTTCCAAGTAAGTAATTGGTTTGATAGGAAAATCATATTTTATAACACAAATTTCTTATTGATTCACCGCGCTAGTAGTGTGTGGACAAGCTTTAAGGCATTATCCTTGATCAACTAACAAAGATAAACTTTTAATAGAGTATTTGAGACATATATATGATGTTTGTCTCCTTTTTTTCTTAGCCATGAAATAAAGATTTGGTAGGGAATGCAAATGCACAAATATTTAAAGACAAAGCAGAAAATGAGTGTACACAGATAAATTGTGGCCATTATCTATTTAAAACAGGCCAACTACCAAACTTATATAGTCATTTATTGAACTTATACCTATCAAGGACAATAAAATTTAAGTTCCCTATTTATGATGTTTATTCCGTACTATTGTTTAAGCATGAAGGTTTATGATAAATCCAAAGAAGTAGGTGCACTAGCAGTTAATATCTTGGCCTAATGCTAGCTTGCGTCATGCGTGTGCTAAATATAACTCATTGCTTTCAGTGGTGGAGCTAAAAATTTTATTGTTTTCTCTTTCAAAATTGAGTATTGTTACGTAGATGATATGTTTAAGGAGTGATAAGGGTAGCTCATTTTATGTCCATTAAAAAAAAAAATTACAATGTATATCGGATGTTTCTTGAGAATTGAGCACTATTAAGAAGAAGTAGTTGGAAACAATTACTATCTTTTGTCTTGAATTCCTAAAGCGTCACCTGTTTTGGGACGGAGGAAGTAAATCAAACAGGCTCTAGGTACAGATCGAGTCGCAATTGTTGTGTTGAGTTATAAAAATTGATTGTAGATCATACATGTTGATGTTGTGATCTTGTTGAACTTGCAGTTACATTGAGAAAGCAGGATGGGATTCTAAATTGGTGAATGAATCATATCCTTGGGTTGAGAAACAAATTGTTCAGAGACCAAACTTGGCTCCATGGCAAGAAGCAGTAAGAGAAAGTCTACTTGAAATTGGTATCTCACCTTTTAATGGATTCACTTATGATCACATCTATGGAACCAAGGTTGGTGGGACCATATTCGACCACTACGGACGTCGTCACACTGCTGCTGAACTACTTGCCTCTGCTAATCCTAACAAGTTGGATGTTCTGGTGCATGCCACAGTTCAAAAGATTGATTTTGATACATCAGGTACATCTCGATTAGTTAACATGTTGGTTAACCGTAACCTGAAACACGGAATATGCGTTATAGTAGTATTGATAATCGGATTGAAATAATTATATGCAGGAAAGAAGCCACGGGCAGTGGGAGTCATTTTCAAAGATGAAAATGGGAAAGTACACAAGGCATTTCTTTCAACAAGGAAGGGAAGTGAGATTATAGTGTCATCTGGTGCAATTGGGAGCCCTCATATTCTGATGCTTAGTGGAATCGGACCAAAGGCCGAGTTGGAAAAGTTGAACATCACAGTAGTGCTTGACAATAAGTTTGTTGGTCAAGGCATGTCAGACAACCCCTTGAACACGATCTTCGTCCCCACAAATAGGCCTGTTGAACAGTCACTGATTCAGACTGTAGGGATTACTAAAAAGGGAGTCTATATTGAAGCTAGTAGTGGATTTGGGCAGTCCGGAGATAGCATCAGTTGCCATCATGGAGTTGCTTCAGCTGAGGTTAGTAGCAATGTTTCGACTTCTATCAATCACATCCTGATTGGATTGTTGTTTCCCGTTGTTTCATAATGTATTGTACTGTATGTTACTGGACACTGGTAAATTTACTTAAAAAAAACTCTTAATTGCTCAGTAGTACTACTCTCTACGTCCATTAATCACGATTTTCCTAACATTGTGTCCACATTTTGGAATAACCAGATTGGGCAACTGTCCACCATTCCTCCAAAGCAGAGAACAGTAGAAGCAATCGAAGCATATCGAAGAAGCAAGAAAAACATACCACATGAGGCGTTCAGGGGAGGTTTCATCTTAGAAAAGATAGCATTACCTTTGTCAAGAGGGAACATTAGCCTGGTGACTACCAATCCTGACGACAACCCTTCCATCACCTTCAACTACTTCAGCCATCCACGTGATCTAAAACGATGTGTAGATGGTATACGCATTGTGGAGAAGATCGCGAAATCTAAACACTTCACCAACTTCACACAGTGTAACAAAGAGACACTAGATAAGCTGCTTAACATGAGTGTCCAAGCTAATGTTAATCTAATACCAAAACACACTCATAACACCGAGTCCTTAGAACAGTTCTGCAAAGACACTGTGATCACAATATGGCATTACCATGGCGGATGTCAAGTTGGAAAGGTGATCGCCCCTGATCACAAGGTTCTTGGTGTCCATAGGCTCCGTGTCATCGATGGTTCAACATTCAAAGAGTCGCCAGGCACAAATCCTCAAGCCACAGTGATGATGATGGGCAGGTAACATCATAATAATACAAACTACTCCCTCGGTTTCAAAAAGAATGTCTCTTTCCTTTTCTGACAACTCTTTAATTCTAACATTCCATATGACATGTTTAAGACTACAAGATTAAAGGACATTTTGGTACGTTCTACAATTTTTAATTGAAGACCTTAAGTTTCAAAAGTCTTCTAAACTTTCTTAAACTCCGTACTAAGTTAAAACCAAACAAACAAATTGAAACGGAAGGAGTAACTAACTTGCTATATGACGCTGAACTTAAATCATTTCCTGCTAATTGTCTCATGATTCTTTGTTGTCCCATTTGATGCAGGTACATGGGAGTGAAGATTCTAAGAGAGAGATTAGGAAAAGCAGCTGGTTTGTAACGACTTAAGACAACTTTGAAGTAGAAGAAGATTAGACCTATTCTTTAGTTTGTTTTGTTAAGGGGTTGTTGAATCAAGTGGAAAGAATTTGCTGCTTCTTTTTAACCAAAGACTGCAAGTCTTTACCATTCTAATTCTTAGCAAGCAAGTGTGTAGTCTGTCAAGATTGGCTTACCGTCGAAAAAAGGTGGTTCTGTATGGGTGTGTGTTGGGTTGGAATTGAAACATTTTGTGCTGTTGTGTTCACATTGCAATGTGTGAAGTTCATGCTTAATTATTATCTAACCTTGCATCTATATTCTTATCTCTAGGTATCAATCTTTTTGTACACCGTCAGTGCATATAACTTGAAAAAAACTCTTCCTGTATATGTTATTTCATGAATTTGACTCGACTTGAAAGTATTCGTCCTTGCCTAGAGAGTTTTACTAATAACTCAAACAATAGTCATTAGGTTCATAAGGCAGTGAATAGACACAGAAGCAGTAACCATCATGCTGTAGAAATATCAATGAGAGTTCAATGAAACTGCAAACAAACAAGTTTTAAGTGAGCAAAATGAAATCATGATCTTTTTTTATAATTAGTGTTGGAAAAATGATTCTGGATCTCAAAAGAAAGTATTCATACTTGTCAAATAGTAATGGTCAATTTGATTAATTTCCTGAGTGAAGGACTAGTAATGGGGTCTGGACTTGTGGCCTAGTGGTCACAACAAACAAAAGATTTCAGAAAAAGAAGAAAAGGAAAACAGACAATAGAGAAAATATTAGCACAACAAAAATACCCAGCATAGTCCCGCTACCTCAGACTCAGAGGTATAGAGGTTGTTTCCAATTGACCCTCGGCTCAAGGAAAAACAGTCCAAAGCAATAACAAAAACAACAGATAGTATTTTTTTTCTTTTGGTCGAAAAAATATATAATATTGTTTGCAACAAATTTTAAACATATGAAAATAAATAAACCACATAAATAATATCTGACGAAACATAACTTTATTGATAAAGATTGTGGGCACAATTCTGTTCCTCCCTTGATTCTACTCTTCTAAGATTTATCCATGATTCGAGGGTCGTTAGTGCGAATTTCTCTAAGTAGGATGATTTAGATTTGACCTCTATATGAATATTCCATCAATTTGCGGAATATTCAAAATCTTGATCTTTAAAAATACCCAAGAGTTTATGGAATATTTTCAGATAAAAAACAACAAATAGTAATAGAACAGAAACTACAACAAAAGAATACAACAACCGAGGTACAACCGTACAAGGAACAATATATAGTAACATAAATCGAAGGAAAAGAAACTACAGGAGCAATACTACGACTACTAATATGAACAGACAATGCATTACTACATACTAATCTTCTACCCAAATTCGGTAATTTCACACCCTCCTATCTAAGGCCATGTCCTCGGTAAGCTAAAACTCCATCATGTCCTGTCTAATCCCTTCTCCCCAATACTTCTGAAAATAACCTCAGATATCAAAAATTACAAAATAAGATGAATTACTCATTAAGAAAGAGGAACTACAAAGTTTTAGTCCCACATTAAGTTTTGCACTTAAAGTAGAGAGGAGAGTACATAAAATGGACATTTTAAATCATCTGCCACTGAAAAATACTACATCTTATGGTAATATCTACAGACAAAATAAGATAACTCCATGAACACATAACAGCAATTATATGTTCTAATATAATGTAGGACTTTATGGTTGTTGCTAAAAGTTCTCATCATGTTTTTGATGAAAAACTATGTTCACTCATGCTGCCACTTGAAAGAACTCTCAACCTTTGCCAGAAATTCCTTTTTCTTCCCATTTTCAAAGGAGCAGAATTGAATTGTCTCCTAAAAGACTCAGATTCCAGTGTTCCGTATCTAGCTGATGCACTCTTTAACTCTGTAGCTGATAATGCCATTTGGACATTTAAAGGAGAATCAAAACCTGGAATTGATTTATGGACTAGTGAAGTGTCTGTCATAGAAAGGTCCTCGTGGCTGCAACTTCGGGACATAGGCTCTCGTGTATCATCAAATTCATCACATACTAATTTCAAGGCTTGAACCACTTCTCCCATGAAAGGACGATGCGATACTTCTGGCTGTACACACATTGATGCTATTGCTGCAACTTTGCTGATACTATCAATTGGGATATCAGACACTATAGCTTTATCTATTATTATTTCTAAACCTTCCTTGGTTGTCAGGAGCGGACGAGCCCAGGCTACAAGATTTTCTTGACCTGGAGGTTGTGATAGATCCACAGGTTTTCGTCCGCTTAAAAGTTCAAGGAGAACTACACCATAGCTATAAACATCACTTTTCACCAGGAGATGGCCAGTCATTGCATATTCTGGAGCTAGGTAGCTGCAGCAAATAATTAGCAAAAGTTAGGTACAAGCCAAGATCAAATGTTGGGATTCTTCACCATTAGCAGAGGCAGATACAATATAAATTTAACGGGTTTAACCATATAAGCAGACCACCAATCCATTCCCCAACCAATGTAGGACTCTAACCTACTCTTAACACTCTTCATCACTTCCATGCCCAAACAGGAGCTTGGACCGGGGAGCCCAAAACAAGCATGGACCTGACTCTGATAATATGTAAAGATATGGCACATAAGCTTTACTCAACTCCAAAAGTTAGCTCATGAAGGAAGGATTGCCTAAATCCATATAAGCAGACCACTAGTCCATTTCCCAACCAATGTGGGACTCTAATCCACTCTAACAAGATCATAAAAGCTGATCGCGTCAAGTTCAAATTTTGACTATGCTTCTGCATATTAGCGTTGTCGCCTGTCAGCACTAGTTGAAGTACAGCAAGACAGAAAATTTCTCTCAATGAAAGAGTGCATAATGCATACCCAAAAGTGCCCATCACATGAGTGGAGATATGTTTGTTTCCCTCCTCCAGTGCTGATCTAGCCAAGCCAAAGTCTGAAACTTTTGGTGTAAAATCATGTTCCAGTAAGATGTTACTAGACTTGAAGTCCCTGTGTATTACACGAGGGCTCGAGTCCTCATGCAGATATGCCAATCCTCGAGCTGCACCTAATGCAATCTTCATTCTTGCATACCAATCAAGAGGAGAAGCCTCTTTATCAATTCCTGAAAGAGAAACCATAGAAACCAAAATCACTTATTCAACCGGATATCTAACATGTCAAATATAAGTTCTGGTGTATTCATTTGTCAGACATGTACTAACCATGTAAATGTGATTCTACACTCCCATTAGGAACAAGTTCATAGGCCAGGCAGCGACAGTTTTCCTCGGTGCAAATACCTATCAATTTGACCAAGTTTCTGTGATGCAGCCTACTAAGCATCTCAACTTCCGCCAAAAACTCACGGCCTCCCTGCCGATCATCTCTTTTTAAAACCTTAACTGCTACTTTCCTTCCATCATCAAGGGTTCCACTGTACACAAGTCCAAAACCACCTTCCCCAAGGACCCTTGAATTGTCAAAGTTGTTAGTGGCTCTCTCTATATCGTTTGTACAGAAAATTTTCGCAGTTCCTGTGTAAGCTAAAATACTAGAACTGAAGGACATGGATTTTGAGCTGGGTTTACTTGCCAAAATCATAGATCCAGCACCACCTGTTCAATATATAGTCATCAGCTCTAAGACGCATTATGTAACAGTTTATCTGCATTTTCTTTTTACTACTCCCTCTGTTTCAATTTGTTTGACTTGAATCGAAGTTTAAGAAGTAAGGAAGACCTTTGAATCTTGTGGTCTTAAACTAAAGACATGAAGAATGTACCAAAATATCCTTTAATCTTGTGTTCTTAAACATGTCATGTGAAAAGTTGAAATTAAAGAGTTGCCGAAACAAGAAAGAGACATTCTTTTTGAAACAGACAAAAAAGGAAAAGTAAGACAAGCAAATTGAAACTAAGGGAACATATTTCGGATATTGCAATTCCTATCAGTAGAGTTTACCTGATGTTTTCCCCTGGGAGGAGATTAAAATATGTGGAGGTTGCTCGGGTGATTGAGCATAACATCCGCACTTAAACAACAGAAGCCAAATAAATCCCATGCACACAACAAAGGCTGTGATTGATGATATGACGATCACAATGATCATATTTCTAGCTAAACCCTTCTTTCTCATTCTTGATGACACATCTACCCCCAGAGGTTTGATTGTCATTCCATCATTTTCATTGCCAGGATAGGCTGGTAGATCATCAATAGTAGCACTGCTCGAATGACGTGAAGGTGGAGAAGGTGGTAACCCTGCAAAAGATCAACTCTATAAGAACTCAAACAATGGAATGTGTATAACACTAATAAAGTGCAGAGACACGGTTATCAGAGAATGGAGAACAAGCAAAATCAGCATGATAGAACTAATTTAGCCAATGAACATTGACATTACTGAAGTAACAACCAATTAAATATTAATGGTACTAATTGACAACCTGGATAACGGACATAAACCATCTCATAGGCACCAAAATCCATAGTCTTAATGAATAACGCCCTCTTCCAGAACTTCTGATAGATGGTAAAAGCTGTGGCAGCATCAAACTTTCCATCTGTAGGAACCAAGTTGATATGTACAATTGTTTTCTCAAGCTGTTGGTCAGCTGCATTTGCTCCCATAATGCGCACTTGACTCGTGTTTAGCGAAACACCAGCAGCAATTACCTTGGCTAGCTCAGATACCAAAGGAAAGAAGGTATAGAGTGTGACATTGAGGCGCATCGCAACCTGAATGGGCCACACACAGCCGCAGGGTGATCCAGGAGGTGTGTACGTCAACGGCTCAGTGCATGTCAAAGAACTACAATCTAATAATCAAACATTTTACTTAATAAAAAATGATAGATAAAGGAAACTGAGAGAACATCAATAAGAAAGCTAAAAGCACTTGTCTATGTACCATGATTTGGAGGTGGTGGTGGCAGTGTCATAACAGGTAAAGGTGGTGGTCTCAGTTTCTTTCCTTTTATAGATGAACTCGTTGGCGATATTGTAGGTGTACTCATGGGAACTGACAACAATACGAAGAATCAGATAATTAGCATTTGTTAAGTGTTACCTTTTATTACAAATAAGAAAAGAAATGATGCATTAGCATTACAATTTATATACATACTTCCCGTGTGACTAGGTTGGATTATAGGTGATGATACAGGTGCCCAACTTATTGAAGAAGGAACAGGAGACGTGAACGGAGAGATCGAAGGACCTATATAATTTATGAAAAGAAAAATATAGTCACTTGTTTAGGTAAAACCAAAGGTAAGCTAATCTTTGAACCATCCAAATATATATTTTACTATATCTATTTTCTATTTACAAGACCGAAGGCAATATGTTTTTAGAATAGCTTACCTGACCAGCTTGAACTGCGTGGATGGAGGTGATCATATGGTTTAGTAAAGTCACTGTGTTTGTTTTTCCTGTGATGATGCCTAATAGAGGAGATTGAAGGCGTGGATGCAGAACTGTGTGCTTGCTTTCCGCCAGAATTCCTAAAATGGGGTGAAGTTGAAGGTGCATCCGCGTAATTAGATGGTTCCAAGATCTTGTGCTGATAAGTAGCTGCAGAACCAAATCTGACTATCAGATTTTACCAAATTCAAAACATAAACAGTTCTGATTATTTAAAATACCTTTAGTTGGATGATGATATGGGTGTGGAGCACTGTGAAATGCCTCGAGATGCGGTGCAGCAGCAAACGTGTCATGTCTCTTCCATCTAGAAGTTGGAGTGGGAAACAAATCTGCAATGTGTATGCGATGCAACACCATATCAAAAGATCTGCTAGTCAGGAAATATCTATTACATTTTACATGACAATAGCTTTTGTCACTTTCAGTTTGCCACACATTTTTGCATAACAAATGTTGTTTTATAATATCGTAGAAATAATCTTTAAGAGGCCTTAAGTAAGATACACGAATGCTAACATATGAGGAGCATGATTAAAAAATGCCTCAAATTGACGAAATCAAAGAGCATATCCTCGACTTCATTTCTAGTCTTAACAGTGTATCGAAAGGCAGTTCATCTTTCTCAAAATTATCATGAAAGGACTAGATGGAAAGCACATTAAAATAAAATGAGTGTTGTAAAGGTCAGAGATCAAACACATACAAATGGAAAGAATGTCTCACCTTCTTGTAGGAGGGATTTACGTGATCCTGCATTTCTCTGTACACTAAGATTAATTCGTCCGTCCTTGAGAAATGCAGAAGCTGCTGTTTTCAGTGAATGTAGGTTGAATCCTGCAATGATGCTAAAGCTACTTAGTAACCCAGGAATACTCATACAAAATTAGATCATAACTTATTCCTATTTAATTCCTATAGTCATCCATTGCATTTTATCTTTTCCTTCGATATCTAGAAAAGAAAGAAAAATCTACTAAACTACAAGTCCAGAAGCAGCTAAGCTTATAATCAACGTGTTCAACCGAACTCAGTACATGTAATATACATATGTAAGAGTGTGTTGTGTTTGAAAAACTAAGTATACAATGAATTTTAAAGTTTGAACCCATTGTTATAGAAGGACGAGTTCAGTGCTAAGATTGAACTCATAAAATTTAAATCTTGGATCCACCACTGACTACAACAAACACAATTACCCATCCTAACCCTCTTTCACTGGAAGAGCAAACTCACAATCAAAGCCCTTGCTCAAACAATCAAGAATTGCATTCTTGACATAACAATAACAACATCATACCCAATGTAGTCCCACAGAGTGGAATCTAAGTAGGGTAGAACATACGCAGCCCTTACCCCTACCTTCGAAGCGCAAACACATTGTTTCCAATAGACCCTCGGCTCAAGAAAAAACAATCCAAAAAGAAGTAAAGGAAGTGAAAGCATAACAAAGCATACTGAGCAATAACTACAACAAAATAATAGGATACTCAAAAGTACAAGAAACAACAGAAAGCAATCGAAATCGAAGGTCAAGAAACTACCGAACCAATGTGATCACAATATGATACCTGCAGATAATTGGATTGAAAAAATACTTAGAATCACCAAGAACCTCAACAACATGAAACTCTGCAGCAACCCCATTTCCCTCCTCAAGAAAAATGCAGAGAGGATCAAATTACAGAACCATTCATTGGTCTATCAACCAAGAAAAAAAGAATTTGAATGAAAATTGTACTATTTTTAGTACAATGTGGTCAGAAAGAACATGATGATATGTTTCAAGGACTACAAAAATACAAGTGTCTTTGGCTTATGAAAATAAGACCCCAAAATGGTACTATCAAGAACCCTGTCCAAGTTAGGTGGGGAATAAGTAGTAATAAAACCACAAAATTTCTCAGATTTTTTTATATTCTTGGAATGAAATAATCATTTTTAAGAGAAGGGGTTTTAAAGATTGTTCAACTGATCAAGTAAAAAAAAAAAAAAAAGATAAATAGTACAAGTACAACACTAGAGGATTGATCAAGAAAAGAGCTAAAGCTAAAGCCAGAGAGACACCGTGAAAGAGAAAAGCTCTTTTCTTTTTCTTGTGGGGATGAAAGAAACAAAGGACAGAGATGAAAATTATTCATAGATCCATTTGACATGATTTGTTTTAGTTGAATATTACTAGTAAACATTCAAATCTTTTCAGTTGAAATTGTTGACATATTGTTCAAGTGGAATGCCACACCCCCATTCTACTGACTCTATTTTTTAATGCCCTGACTCTGTAAATTACACTCTGTTTTATTTAGGTTACTCTCCTTAGTGTCGGAAATCACGAGGCTTTAGGTTTAAATTTTTTTCTGTTTATCTGAACATAGATCAATATATTTATTTGATAGTTATGTTGGTGGAAGATAATATGTGCTCCTGAAATTAGTCAAGCTGCCTACAAGCTCACACAAATCATATACTTAATTGAGACACGTTGCAAGATGACGTTAAACCACATTTAAAGTAATAATAAGTGATTATTGGAGCTATTAATTTTTTAGATCATTTACAACAACAACAAAAATTAGGATCTTTCGATAAAAAAAATATTTTTACATATAAGAGATTTGAAAAAAATCATATTTTTTTTCAATCTAAGAATGATCAAGAAATCTTATTTTCTCACGACTCTTCGTAACAAACCAGTTATGGTAACATGAAAAATCAATAAAGTAATTAATATATTATAATCGTGAAATTATACTGATGGTATTTTAAAGTATATTTTTAATCCTTGGCAGGTTTCCATCATTATGAAGTAATGGTCCACTTGCAGTGTCATTTTCAGCTCACTAACTTGAAAAGGTTATTCTTTGATTTATTAATTACACTCTAATGCAAGCAATTAAACTTGAGGATAGTAAAAAGTAGTGTCATTTCCACCTTTTACTTTAAAAAAATAAAATTGAAAGCAGCAAAATAACATAATGCCCCACGTTCCATACGTGATTGGACTTTGATCAATTATTTATTTATCATATAGTATCAATCTAGCTACCATCATATTTAAAATATTTGAAAACATTTAATTACTCAATACTATAGTAGCTACTTCAATTCCACTCATTTCCCATTAACAAGTAACTTTTTCCCTAACATCATCAATATACCAATATAATCTTATAGTTGTAAGAGTTTTCTAAAGGAACTTTTATCTCTTATTCAATATATATTAATATAAGGGATAATTTCAAAGACTTCCCTCAAGGTTTCGCTCTATAACACTCATCTTTCATGTGGTTTACGATATTACGTCTACCTCCCTTATTTTCATTTTCTTGTAACCATTCTTTAAACCTATTTAAAATAAATATAAATTAATTTAGTTTTGACAATTTTACGCTTCTATATGCAAGCTTATATCTAATTTTCAACGATTTATCTCTATTTCTTGGATCATTTTTCTTCTTCGCTCGTGAAAATGTTTAACTAGAACAAAATCTGATTGTTCTTATCGGATTTCTCTCTTGGGAAGTTCATTTTTATCTTCGATTTAAAGAAATTGTTGCCGAAAAATGATGGGTTATTGTGGGGGGAGAAATCATCAGTGCATTGGTAAAGGTAAAATGGAGATGAAGAGTTAATATTTGGTGAAAATGGTGGGTCAGCTTGAATAAAGACTATGATCTTTGTTTGATAAAAAAACACACACATATATATATATATATAATAGTATTAATGTATTTGTGCTGATTTATTTTTAAAGTATTTGTTAAATGAGTTATTTTTTATATAATATTTATTAATATGAAGAAATTAATATATAGAAGGGTAAAATTGTCAAATCTAAATTAATTTATCTTTATTTTAAATATGTTTAAAGGATCGTTACAAGAAAACGAAAATAAGGGAGGTAGACGTAATATTGTAAATGACAGGGGAGGTGAGTGTTATAGAGCGAAACTTGGAGGGAGGTCTCTGAAATTATCCCTTAATATAATCATCTCTTTCGAATTAGGTTGTGTGCCACCTCGATTATTCAAATTGATATTTACTATTTTCTATCATAAGAGAAATCAAGATTAAAATTCAAAGTTGTTACACCTGAATTCATTGCATTTTTAATTAAAACTATGGATCAAAACTTAATATTTGTTTATATTTTTATTTTTTACGTGTACTATATCTATATTGCGTCTCAAAAATGATTGATTGAATTAACCCACTATTCGATGTTGCGTGGTTTGTTAAAAAAAAAATCACCTTGAATGTTTTATCTTGTTGAAATTTAAATTTCGATCTCTTGTGAAGAATAATATTTATTTCAATTTTATTGACCACTAAAATAAAAATCAAATATCGACTTATATTTTATACTTCGTGACTTACACCTCGTCTCACATCCAACCTTTTAAAACACTAACTGTATTATAAATACAGAAGAAAACAATCATCTAGTAACATTATATATAATATTAATATTTGTTTTACTTTATTAAGTACCGTTAAATCACACGGTTGAAGTGCAAGTGAAATTCCTCCATTGGTATATGAATATTGAACTTATAATTGGACAGCTTATAATGGGTAGAACCTAACTATTAATAGTCTAGTGGGTACTGTTCAATGTTTGGAAGATATGGTGAATAATGCAAATCAGAATGGGTATTGATTTGAGTACTATTTTATAGGAGACACAATTTAGAATTGGAATAATATGGGCTATGTCCCACCATCGACAGGTACGGATCTAGAAGTTCAGATACAAGCTTAAGTAAATTTAATAGTTTTTTCATTTAAATTATATTTTAAGAAATTTATTAAATATATATAATTATTAAATCTAAAATTTAATTATTATCACTTGAGATCATTATTTTAAAATTTAAAACTTACAAAATTAAAATTCTGATTCTGTCTCCGACCACCGAGGTTAGGTTAAGTTAGTTGATTTTGGAATGGGGTGGTTGGACAGCATCTTCACCACATTACATATCTACTACTCTATGTATAATCTTTTCTTATTTTTTGGTGAAAATGATATTATATACTTTGACGTCAAAAACTCTTCAACATTCTGTCGGTGCTCTTGGCCCATTTCCCAATATACTCTATTTATTTATAATTTATAATTATATAAACTTTTTTAAAAAGTGAATAATAACACTTCCAATTCCTCAGTTATTAATAAATTGTAATTTTAAACATTATGATACATGCTTCAACACACGTACTTAATCTTCAACAGGTTAAAGAAAAAACAATTATATTCTCTTTGTATAAGGAAAAAATGATTTTTCTCTTTTCGTTCCAATTTATGCGATCAATGTAATTGGAATTTTAAGAATCAAACAAAAAAAATGAATTTCTTTATATGTATTTTTCTCCTTTAGCATCATGTACAAAACAACATGGGAAAAAATTCTTTCTAGAAATCTCCTTCAGTATAGAAATAAAAATCTAACTAAACTATAAGATATTTTGTTCAAACATTTAAGAATATGTATTGAGAGCGTCCAAATATCTTTACACATCAGTTCTACCTAAACGGCGAATCAGATTTCGATCATATCAAGACATAAACAAAAGTATTATTCAAGTTAAAATATTTGTGTAAGATTTTTTCATAATATAAGAGGTAAGTGTTTGATTTTAAAAGATATGAGTAGTGAAAATAGATATATCCAACGGAAAGTGTTAAATAATTTAATGTTCTTCACAGTTGACTCTAAAGAACCTTTTGAAATGTTGTGAAATTTAAAATCTATTTTTTTGTTTAGCATTTACAACATTTATTGGAAGGGATGTGATAATTAAATAATTTATTAAACCACTTGTTCTTTTTTTTATTGAAAAATGGGCAGAATATTTGATTAAAAGGAAATGGAAGATTGTAATTTACTCCCTCGTTCCTATTTACTTGTCAAATATTTCTTAATTTGATTTCTTCTTTTACTTGTCATTTTTGAAAAATCAAGAGATGACAATTTATTTTATTAACATTGAATTAATGTCTTTGAAAAATGTAGTGAGTAATATATTTGGGATTCTATCAATTAACAGTGGTAAAATGATAAACTTACTACACCAATTATTATTTTCTTAATAGGTGTGTCAAATTGAAATTTAACAAGTAAAAAGGGACAGAGGAATAATTTTTTCATAAAAAAAAAAATGCTTTAATCACATGCTTATTTTTTGTAAATAGCCAAATAATTTGTCAGCATTAATGTTGCCCATTCACTTAGCACTTAGCAGGAAGGCTGTTGGGCCTCCTAAGGCCCAATGAGACAGTAAGTGGGCTACTGCTCGGTAGGTTGACATTTTGGCTATTGGGTTTCTGTAGGCCCATCATGGCCGCTACTGGGCTGCCGCTATTTCTAGAAATCTTATATTATGTAACTGGAAGGGGTGTACAAAACCGAACTGAAAATCGAACCAAACCGCAAATCGAGTCAACCCAAAAAAAAAACCCGACTAGTGGTTTGGTTTGATTTGGTTTGGTTTTGGAAAAAAAAACCCGACTATATTTGGGTTGGTTTGGTTTTAACTAAAAAAAACCAACCCGAATTTATATATATAATTTTAAAATTTTATTTTATACATAAAAATATTTACTTTGATATAATTTTTAAATATTTCTTATTCTTTTCCATAGTTTTTATCTTTTAATATATTATTTCAAGTTTGAAACTTAGAATTATGAATGGGCCAATAAAGATTATAGTCCATAGATGCTGATAATTATAATAAAGCTTAAATCAAAAGCATATTAATACTAATGCAAAAAGAAAATCAATTCAACACTAAGAATGACAATAATATTGAATATTTGTTCTTTAGTTTTACATTGGTTTAGACAATTAAAATACATAATCTAATTTTAATTTTCTTTAATATTTAGTCATGTAACTAATACTTATTAAACTTAAATGTAGCATGATTTAGTACTTTTAAATTATGATNTTAGACAATTAAAATACATAATCTAATTTTAATTTTCTTTAATATTTAGTCATGTAACTAATACTTATTAAACTTAATTGTAGCATGATTTAGTACTTTTAAATTATGATAATTTTAATTATGACTTGTTAATTTGCAATATTTGTTTTACGCGATTTCATTATTATTATTTTTGTTGGATATTTTCGTGTCATTAATCATATTATATTGTATTATATTTTTAAGAAACATCTTAGATAGTTGTATTTTGGTAGGACTAAAGAAATATTTGAAGTACAAGTAAATTATATGTTTGTATGAATACTTTATCGGAAAAACCCGAAAAACCAAAAAATCCGAAAAAACCCAAGGTTGAAAAACCCGAGTTTTATTGGTTTGATTTGGTTTATAAATTTAAAAATCCGACACAAATGGTTTGATTTGATATTTGAAAAATCCGAACCAACCCGGCCATGTACACCCCTAGTAACTGATAAGGGGTCTACTTATATCATATCTCTGCAAATTTCACTTGTGAAATTTCACTAAATATGTCATTACTGTTGATTCATGTGGTTCAAAACCAAGGAACGAATCAGGGGGTTCAAAAATTCGTTGTGCCACCTAATTTTTCAAATTGTGACTAAAAATTCGTAACAAATTCTAAAACTAGTCATCCCACCTAATTTTTACGTTCAACCAGCCTAATTGGGCCAAACAGAGCAGTAAAGAGTAAAACGAAAATGATTTTAGAGTTGAGGAGATGCCCTAATATGTTCAACAAACCAAATAGAGAAAAGGCGGGACCGACAGGATCACTCTCACACCTGCCTTTGGCTTTATAACACTTCAACTATTCCACTCAACGCAATGGTGGAGAAGTTCATCAAGGAAAAACATGTATTCCAAATATTTAATTCGTTTTAATTTATCTATCTTATTTATTATTTAAATAATATAAAAAAATATTTTCTATCATAATTTTTTTCAAATACCTTCTAAATAGATTCAATTGTTAACTATTACAACTTATATAGTATGTATGCCATCCAATCAAATCTACTAACGATCGATTTAAGGAACAAGAACCATGAGATTGATAAAAGAATCTCGCTGAAAACAATCATGTATGCAATTTCAAGGTTTGGAAGTATTTCTTTCTACAATATGTTCGCTCTTTTTATATATCTAAGTTCAAAAAAATTATATTCAAATTCACAATAAACATTAGTTAGTTTGATCCTCGTTAATCTGAAATGTGTGGGCCATAGTTGTTAAAGTGGACACATCTATTCTAGGTGCAAATTACACTAATCCAAGGCCCCATACGTTTTCCACGCGACTGCACAACTAATTCAACTCCTCTCTTTTTGGTTTTATAATTATTGCCAAAATTATTTTAAAACTATTTTCAAAAATTCCTTTATGCTTTTCTGCAATATTTTCCTCACACGTTAGAAAAAAGTGTTTTTTTTCTATTAAAAAGTAGTCCTAATAACAAGTCAATAATAAGATTGCTTTAATTGGTACAATTAACTTTTCTTCTCTCCTTCAATCTAACTCGTTAACAAAAATACTTAAGAAGAAAATGAAGGCAAGTGGCTTTATAATAATCAAATTTTCAGAAAATGATTAGAATGAAAATATATGAAATACAATGTATATTTTCAATTTTTTTGATATTGCTAATACAATGAATTATACATCTTATAATATTAAATAAGATACATACTCAATATATGTATTAGTTATACAGACGTTGAAATATCATCAAATAAAATATTATATCATTTTAAAACTAACACATTCTACCAAACAGCCAGTAAAATTTATCAACGTATTTTTATTAAAAAAATATTAGCAAGTTCTTTAGTAGAGTTGACCTCAAACTGTAATCAATAGCTGCAACTCAAATGTCATATAATTATTACATTTTTATTTATAAAATATTTTAAAATAAGGCAAGTTTTCTTATAATAATCAAATTGTCAGAAACTTGCAAGACTATGAGAAATTAATTATTTTTCCTTCTTTTTTTTCTTTCTTTTTTTTGAAAACTGCCTTAGAAAAAATGGAGTATTAGCGAGATTTAAGCTCTGGATCAGTTAACTGTGTGCACATGGTATGATATTGAATTCTCCGGTTAGCCAATTTTAATTTTTGACTTTTAGAAATATATTATTATTATTATATTAAATTAATCTATATTGGTAAACACAATTTCAGTATTTTATGATATGATTTACTGATATCATAATTTAATCGATTTTGACTTATATATTATTCATATAATTACGATTATTATATTAAAAATTACGATTTCGATTTTTCAAGAAGTCTCAATTATATTATTCATACACATATAAAATGTAAAAATACCTAAAATAAAGTCCAAACAATTTATTTGTTAATCAACTACACAAAAAAATAAATCAATCAGGATATAATAATCAAAATTTCAATATCTAAGCAATTAATTTTTATAATAATATTAATTTATATATTTATTAGTATTATAATAATATATTCGTAATATATATAATAAAATTACATGCTTAGATATGATATTTCGACATTTATTTTTTCAAACAATTCCGATATGAGTAACCCAAATAGTTCATATATTCAACAATAGTTGTCAACTATTGGCTTGACATATGAATTAAGAAGTCATAAATGATAAGGGTAATTTTACTAAATCACCTTTATTAAATATAATATAAGTAATCCAAAAATTGAAAAATAAACAATATTCCTTCCATTTCATATTAACTGAATTTTTGAGGTTTTTTTCATCGTTCAAAACAATGGAATTGTTTAAAGTTTAAAATAGATGTTTGAATTTTTTTTCCATATTTGCCTTTTCCTTTAGTGAAATTAGATATTTTCTAGGAGATAAACTACTCTACTTGCAATGTTATATTTATTATTTCACAACGGGCAATAATGAATTCAATGTTTTTCTTTATAAGTGTACATTGTCTTACAAATTCAGTTAATATAGAATAAAGAAAATATTTAATAGCAAGTGTAAAATAGGCATAATGGATAAATTATTCATTGATTTTATAAATTGAACAAATATTATCAACATCCCAAAATAGTACCGTGGACAAGTAGAGATTAACGGAATATAAATTACGACCAATAGTTTCCAAACTCTAATCTCAACACGAATCTTTAAATGTCGATTCATAAAGTACTTTCCATAAATTAGAATAACTGTACCGCGTATACAGTTAAAAGGCAATAAAAATAATACAAATAATTAATGACCATAATTAGTGCTGATTAAACACTCGCTAATCAAAGCGTGTGGTGATTCTGATTGGTTGGTGAATAACACCTATAATTTGATCATTAGTTATAAGGTACTTGTCTCTTCAAAATTCTCTATTGTTGTTCCTTTTTCACCTTCACCAAATTCACCATTAATTTATTCTCCTTTTTCTCTCTATATATATAACACACAGAGAAAACCCTAATCCCTAATTCCTAATTTTCATTTTTTTTTCCTTCCAAAAGTTCCTATTATGGCGGATAGAGTATACCCAGCTGCTAAACCAGCTGCCCCTAATGGCACTGCTGCTCCCGCTCCCGCTCCTGCCGCCGCCGCCGCCGCCGTCAACGGCGGAGCTAATCAGACGTTTCCGGCGAACAAATCTCAGCTTTACAACGCTGCTAGACCTACTTACCGTCCTATGCCGCCTCCCCGCCGTAAACACCGACGGAGCTGCTGTTGTTGTTGTTGCCTGTTCATTACCTTTTTCATAATCACTATTGTTCTACTTGCTGCAATTGCCGGTGCGATTTTCTGGGTGCTTTACCGTCCTCAGAGGCCTTCGTTCTCTGTTTCTACTCTTCAAGTCTCTCAATTCAATCTTACTTCTACGAAACTCGCGTCGAAGTTCAATCTCACCGTTGTTGCTCGTAATCCTAACAAAAAGATTTCTTTCTTCTACGATCCGATTAACATCTCGTTCAATTCAAACGATGTTGATATCGGAGACGGATCGTTACCTGCTTTTATGCATGATAGGAAAAACACAACGACGTTGAAGACTGTAGTGTCAAGTTCAGGGAAAAATCTCGACGATTCTGCGATTTCTAATCTGAAATCTAAATTGAAGAATAAGAAGAGTCTGCCATTGGAGATAAAACTTGATACAAAAGTTAAAGTCAAAGTTGGAAGCTTGAAAACGAAGAAAGTTGGAATTCGAGTTAAATGCACTGGTATTAAAATTACTGTTCCTTCCGGCAAAACTCCGACTAAAGCTACTACTTCAAATGTGAAATGCAAAGTGGATCTTCGAATCAAGATCTGGAAATGGACTTTCTGATGAGCACTTTGATTTTAGGGTAGAAGGAAATGGTGTGATTTTCCTTTACCCTCTTGTTTTGCTTGTTGATTTCTTTGTTTTTTTTTTTGTTTTTTGGTAAATGGATGTTTGTAGGATATTGTTCAATTTGGTTTTTGTTATATATACATAATCTGCCAAATCAAATTTGTTCAGTTAGGATTGGGAGTAGCAGCATATATTCATTCTTAATATAATATAGAGAGTATTTGTATGTGTTATTTGATCATATATTGAATTTACATTTCAATGATTCTTCTTCCTGTTATAATCAGACATATCGTTATCGTAATTTAATCTTGATTTTCATCTGTTTTATTACCGGAATGAAAAATTTGCCGGCAATGGAAGTTGATGATGAAAGGTGTCAAGTTGATTATATTAATATGTATGATTAAACAGGGTGCATTGACTTAATTAAACACATGATTGGAGTAGGGGCAAGTGCCTGCACACCAGAAAACAGCTGTGTTAAGTAGATAGTCAAAATCTGTAGACAGGGGCGGACCATAGTAGGATATGTGGGACTAGTAGCTTGATGTTATAAACTTCAAATTCTAAATTTGTGGCCGGCAGTACGGGTTAAGGGGGCCATGGAGGATTCAATAATGAAGATTAGTTTAATGTAGTGAATAGGGTGAAGAAAGGTGTCGGTGAAAATAGTTGGAATAGTAGGACCACTCGACGTTTCCCCTCAAATTCCGAGATTTGTTTAGTTGCCTTTCTTTTTGATACATTTGTTTAATGTTTGTTTGAGGGTGTCTGGTTTGCAGAAAATTAGGAGCATATATAAACTGATGAAAAAGTACACAACTAAAAAGAGGTTTGGAAAAGTCAATATGTCAAGGCATGGGATTTGGTGCCAAGTTACAAAGCAAAAGTACCTTGAAGGTGGTAAGGTAGTTTAGTAAATGTTGGATGTACAACTTGGCACGGCAAAGGGACACTAAGAGGGTGTTTAGATTGATTTAAAAGTTGGTAAAACCAATTTTTAAGTCAGTGTTTTATTTTTGGAAGTGTTTGATAAATATAAAAAATAACTTAAAATAAGTTGTGAAGTGTTCGGCAAGGTAAAAAATTACTTAAAATAAGTCAGAAATCAAAAGTTAAGTCTCCCCCACTTTTTATTTTTTGACTTATAAGTCATTTCAATTTGATTTTTTATTTTTGACTTAAAAACTACTTTTTTTAAACCAATCTAAACGAACTTTAAGGCATTATGCATCAAAGCCAGTTAGCATGTGCAATGGGCAAGAAAGGGTACTGGAGTTTATCCGAACCTCCTTCGTAAACAAATTACACTATATACAAGATCAAAATTATTGTTTATATATACGATTGTTATTGAATCTCCTTAGCTTTTAATTAAGTATGTTTACTTCCGACTCTGCGATAGGCTTGTGCGTAGGAGTCAGTAATGACATGAGCAAGGCAGAATTCGGCTAAGGCGCAGACAACAAGTATGAAGTATATGATTGACATGTTCTAAACATGGAGTTTTTTGTGCCTTAGGTGTTTAAATTAATTTGAACACCTAACAATTGAGGATGTCAATCTTTTTAATAAAATAAGAGTCATTTTCAGTCTGACACGTGTAAGTGGCAACACAACACATTTGATAAGGCATTATTTCAGCAAAGAAAATCACAGTATGACACTTGGGATGATAAAGATCAATGAGAGAGGAAGACATCTCTTTCATAGTATTGAAGAATTTGGGTTAATGTGAGTATATAGACATCAAAGGCATGTGTAAGCTTGTGTAAAGGGCCACTATTTCAAAACAATACTACAAAATGGGAAATGCAAATTGCAATTAATTAGCATGATTGGTGAATGATGATTGGGCATGTGGACAATGCCATATTGATGTATATTACTAACTAGTCCAACAAATAGTAACATGCCCACATGTTTAGTCATACTTGGCTATGCTTCTTAAATCATTCTAACTCAACCAATTCTTCAGCCTCCAGCTCATATTTAGTGCGACCATTGCCTCCTAAAATGGTGTATTTCATGTAATTGTCATTGAATTTAAGTTTTATACAATTTTTATTCAATGTTTTAAACTATCAGAGACACTCTAGCTTGCCTCTAGATCTAATAACTAGAGAAATAACGTAAATATAGTTATACATCTATACAACAATTATACTCTAAAACGATATTTTACTATAACAGTTCCAAACAAATAATATTGTTATAAAAAGATTCGATTGTATTTAATTCCTTGTAGAATATGCAAACAAATTACATTATTTTATTACAATTATAAAAATCAGTGTCCTCCTCCTTCCTATCTAAGTTCAATGATTGACGCTAGTCGCCAGATAAGCATTTCCTAATTCTAGACCTGTCCACTACAGCTCATTTATTAATTATTTGTAAAATATACATAAAATTAGAAGAAGAATCGCTCTATATAAGTTGTAAAGTCTCAATTGTTCGGTTTATACAACTTTATTTATTTATTACTGTTTTCTGAATAAAGACTCACATAGTTTCTTTAATACGACTACTTTTTCTTTAATACAAATTTTTAGAACATGTATGACGTGTGTTAGCAATTAATAAGACCAATTAAAATTTCTAATTGTGCTCTATGTATTTAGGGTAGGAAGTAAATAAATGGTAGCTTTTTTATAATATAGCCAAAACGTTGGGAAAGCGGGTGTAAGAATGTGAAGTTGGATATGCAAATTCATTTTTTTTCCTTTGAAGGTTGATACTATTAAACATATTTTTCCTTTCTTGAGCTCAGGGTCTATAAGGTTGTACAGGCGTATACCTACCCTCCAAAACTCCACATATATTTTCCTTTCTTGAGCTCAAGGTCTATCGGAAACAGTCTCTCTATAAGGTCGGACACCCACTCTCCCCAGAATCCACATAGATAGTTGATTAAAAAATGGCGCTTTCACATTCAATTTACCTATTGGACAACGTTTCAATCACTCGATGATGATTTCATAACTACTACCAATGATTTCACATAATCTGAGTGAGTAATTAATTCTGTTTATTAAAAGATATTTCTGATTTCTTTTCTTTTCAACGAAAGCACCAAACAATCTAATCATTTAACAGTGACAACCCATCCAACCACCTAAAATTTTCAAAGAAAGTAACGCAGTACCACAGCTTGTATTTTAGGAGACATTTGAACTAAACCGTAAACTATAATGTGCTAGCTGGCCTTTCCTTTAAGCGACCACCTTTATCTATATGAAATGACAAGTATGAAAGCTATATAAGCAGCTAACCTAGAGGCCCATATGATATACGCAACCTGCTAAACAGTACCGAGCGACAAGCTCGTAAACATTCCAATTCAATGGTGTTCTTACACACTTTCTGCCTGCTATAGCTATTTACATTAACTTCAGATTAACTTGTAAAATTCTTACCCTTGCTTCATGATTTTCTGATTGGTAAGGTACAAAAGCTAGTTCTCATCCTAACCACTCAAGAAGTAGAATTAAAACACAAATTGGCTATACACATTCTTTTCCCTAGAAACCTTTAAAATTACCAGTAAATCACAGATATTTGGCCAATAGAAACAACATTATGCTTCTGTCCCAAGTTAATTGGGGTCAGCTATATGAATCTTCACTATCAAACCATAAACATATAGCCTAGCAGACGAAGGATAATGTCTAAAACTACTGACAAGGAAGCTGCAGGCCAGTCTTCTTGAAGAAGAAACACAGGAAACGAGAGCATTTGTCTGAGTTGGTAAGCTAAAATAAGACCGAAGATTCTAATTCCTAAAGCAACATCACATGAAAACAACCCAACAAACCCAGCTCCTCATTTCCATTTCACATATTGTAGAGCCTTTCACACCGCAACACCAAAAAACATGGAATCTCAGGAACTATTAAAGCAAGTCACTTTTTTAACGTTTGAGAACGATTGTGCTGTTGCAGGTGCACATACATTAAGCATCTAAGTTCAATCTTTTGATTCTGCAACTTACGATTAGTGATGCAGTTGGCAGGCTATTAAAATTGGGTCTTGAGGCTGAAAAAAGGGTACAAAATCATATTTTTTTTTTTGACAAAGGTAACAGTTGGTACAAAATCATATATATATACATAATAATATACCTTTTTTCATTTTGAGAGGAACAGACCAATTATTAACAAAATTGTTCCTCCACCAATACTTGATATGCGTCCCTTCAATTTTGTTCCTGCAGCATCTCTCCAAGTAGTTCTGCGCCTCTTCTGTTAATGTCACCACCTCTTAACAGTGTTGTAAGGAATCTCGCAGGATTGTACAGGCTACTAGGTATATCCTACACAAATTAAAATGCAAAGGTCAGACGATGTTGTGCAAAATGTAGAGACTGCTGGTCATAAGTGATAACAAAAAGAAACAACACTTAATGTGCTTACCTACAACAACATACAACATACCCAATGTAATCCCACAAGTAGGGTCTAGGGAGGGTGGTGAGTACGCAGCCTTACCCCTACCTTTGTGAAGGTAGAGAGGTTGATTACAATAGACCCTCGGCTCATGCAACTACATTCATCTTTTGATGAAGTAACATCATTAAAAGACATCAAGAACATGCAAATAGTGGTTCAAATGATGATGATACATTAGCTCCACATCATGTAACTTCATTCATGCCATGTTATAGGACACTGTTGGTGCAATACAATACAAGCGAACCAGCACTATATTATGTAACTAACTTGACCAGACACTGGGCAGTTATGAGCAGAAATGGAATTACAGGCAACAGAGTTTGATTGCAAATCAACAAAAGTATTGGAACTTGGAAAAGAAAATTTTACTTTTTCTGAAACATAAATCAAGGTTCAAATAGTCAACAATCTGCCACCTAACAGAACCTTCATCTCCCGTTACTTCCATATTTACCCACTTAATTCTATTGACTTTTTTCCGCAGCAGATTATAACAGCATCTAGTTTACTTTTAGTCATTGTTCAGTGGATAGCTATACTCCACACGTACACAAAGATAGAAAATCATGTCCCCATATGACTGCATTAACATCAATGACATCACCATCCATAAATAATAAACCTGAGCCTCTAGTTGTACCTTCTAGTTCGTCAATTTTTAGGTGCATCAAATATATCATATATCTATCTATCTATCTATACTACTCCGTCCGTTCACTTTTACTTGTCCACTTTGGACTTTGCATGCTCCTGAACAAACAATGATTGACATGAGTATTTTACCACAATACCCATATTAATTGATGTTTATCTTAGGTCTTGAAATGAATTAATTAATGTTATGGGCAAAACATTAAAAAAATGCTTATCTTGATATGCTAAAAGTGACAACTAAAAGTGAATGTACTTTCAGTATGGTGGACAAATAAAAGTGACCGGAAGTTATATTATATTGTATATTATATATTATTATTATATTCAAGTTTAGGGTTTTCACTTCCACGTCCTAACTCGTCAAAGCTACCGCCTATCGATTGAAATTTCCCTCCTCGGCCGGAGGCAGAACCAACTCCCCCTGAACTATTCTCGGAAGAGTAATGAAAGAGAAGGAAACAGGAGTTTCTCGCCTCCTAAGAGTTTAAAGAAGTGGAGTGTCACCCCAACAAACTAGAGGCGAACAACAACATGAAGGTTCCCCGAATCATCCATGGCAGCCAGGCAAGCTCTCCGTCGGGCTGCCGGTTCACAATCAAGCTTTATTCCCTTTTCAAGTTGGAAAAATAGAAGTAAGACCAACCCTCAGGGGTTGGCCTGCTGGCAATTGACTTGAGCCTTGGGGTTTGCTCCCTTTCAAGGTCTCAAGTTCGAAACCCACTAGGTGCAAACAATTTCTGAGGGCCATCGGACTGGGTAAAACCTGAATTAACCGTGGTGCACTTGCGGGAAACTCCTTGCCGAGGGCCTGTGCACCCCCGGGATTAGTCGGGGCTCAAAAGAGACTCGGACACCCGGTGCAAATCAAAAAAAAAAAAATAGAAGTAAGACCCCTGTGAAGCTTTACTTTTTCGTCATCAGTTAGAGCTCCTAGCCTTTTTGATTCTGTTTTATCTCGGTTAAACTCCACACCTCTATCAATTCATTCTTTACCACATATTTCTTTCTTTTTCTTTGTTGCCTTTTGAAAGGAAAGTCCGTCCATCAAGTCCGTAGAGTTCCATCCCGCTAGAAGTGATCCTATCTTGTTTGGGGATTTCTATATATTTTATAGACTAATCTAAAAGTGGGAATCCCCTAAGTCCAAAGTTGAATTACCAAAATGTCCAGCATAAGTTGAACGACCATTTTAACCTTCAATCAATCACTACTTCTATAATAATTTTATACAAAAATTCAAAATGCACATTTAAATCAATATTACTCTCATCAGATTTGAATACTATACAATGAATCAACGTCCACCAAATCGTGTCTTGAATATATTAATTACACAATGTGTTTGGTATTCCTTGGGAACTGTTGTATGCTTTGTATTCCATAAAATAAAACAGGTTATATATATATATATATATATATATATAAATAATATACTACTTCCAGATCTCCGTCAGGCCAGACTTGAACTCAAACCAGCTCTCTGATATCCTCATTCTATGACAGGTAACTTTTTGTGTATTTTGGTTTTCCATAGTTCTGAATTTTTATTTCTTTTTATTTCTATAATTCTTTGGCCAAATTTAGTATGTTTATTTTAGTTGGTAGCTTAATCTTGCTAACTAAATCAATGTCTTCCTTATTGTATCTACAAGTAATTTTCAGTTTAAAGTCTCATTTCTTGGACTTCCTCTGTGATTTTTCATGTTGGCTTAACCGTAGGGGTTTCTATTTTCAACCTTTCTAATTCTATAATGTTCAGAATCTTTTCTGACTTTTTATTCTGTATGAGATCAAACAATTAGAGGATATGTGACAAAATTACCTTTTCAACACTTGAGAGTACTATATAATGTTACCAAAAGATATTGAGGAGATATAATAGGTGAAGAAATCATCAACATCAAAATTAAAAGAATTATGCCTTCTATTTTATAAATAGAAAAGCCTCCTCATTAGCTCTTTATCTTTTGGAATCCACCTCATTGAGCTTAACGTTTGTGGAATTTTTTATGAAGACATAACTTAACAGTCCGGATGGTCGATCCATAAGGGTCTAAGCCTTGAGGAGGAAAATTCAAATTGATGGGAAGGCTCCCCCGAAAAGCAGACGCGAATCTCCAGACCGTGAAACATCATGATACTCTGAACCTAGATATCAATCTCCAAATAAAGAACACCATCTAACTAAGATTTTATCACTACCCAATTTTAGAAATACACAAAAACGAAAAGCCTATGGAATCACTTATGTAACTGGATAACCTACGGACAAGAAACTCATCAACAATTGGTCCAAAATGCACCTACTAAGTCTAACTAACTTACAAAGACAAATTCTTTACCACCCAAAAACGATGTTAGCAGTCAAGTGAATTAACTTCATATTGCATCAAGGTGCTAAGCTTGTATTTCTAATACTTCATTTCTTTATCCTTTTTGAATCCTATTTATGGGCCTAACTTTACATCGAAAACCTTTTATTAGGGTGCTTATCGGTCCTTCAGTATGGTTTTGTATATTCGATTCGATTTATTGGTTATCAGTTTGTAAGCATGCTAAACCAATGACCAAACCCATAATTACTCAGTTTTCGGTTAATCAGTTAGACATCCTAAACGGTTCGATTTTCGGTTTTCCTGATAAGAAAATGCTACTTTAATATGCTTTTATAGTCGTTGAACCATTAACTAAAATCTGAAAATCCAAAACCAAACCGATAGTCCAATAAAAATATTTAAAGAATTGTTTTAAAATAGTTATACCCCAATACCGATAAACCAATAACATTTTTTTATTTGGTTTATCGGTTAAACCGGTTTTTGAATACTCCATTGGACGATTAAGAGTTTGTCCCCAAGGCCTAGCTCGAGTGGCAAAAGGTGGAGGATTTGTGGCTTAGGTCGCAGGTTCAAGCCCCACACCATGCAAAGTGAAGCTTGGTATTTAAGTGGAGAAGGGTAGAGGGGCGGGCCCATTATCCACCAAGTTTAGAAGGCTATGATTGGTCCTAAGGGTGGGTGACAGACGGATTTCTCGGTTATAAAATAAAAATAAAAATTAAGAGTATGAAACGAGGGTAACTTTTTCCTAAATGTTCATGTAGCCTACCCTTATCGATGAGATCGACAACACACCGATAAACCAATAGCATTTTCTTCAGTATGGCTTATTGATTAAATCGATTCTTGCTACAGCCCTACTTTTAATACCAAAAGGCAAAGGCATAGTAATATACTTAATAGGGATATTCACGGAAAATCGTATCAAAAGGGAAAAAATATGATTTGTTGGTTTGGTTTATCTTTTTATTTTTTAACTTTAAACCCTGATGAAAAAAAAGATGCACATTGATAATATTTGGTGATTTGTGCTAATGTTTCTTTGGTAATTCAAACTAAAGAGAATCCAAAAAAAAATTCTACACACTGAAAATTTCAAAAGGAAATCAGTAGCAGAATGAAAATAGATTAAAAATATAGCCAAATCTAATACTCCTCCTTGTCCTTTCCTTGTCCGTCTCCCTTGCTGTCTTACTAACCTCAACTGTTATTCTATCATTCTTCCAATAATGTTTAATATAAACAACTATATTCTCTCATCTTCGGCAAATTTCTTTCTTGTATTTTATGGATTTTGGCTTCAACATGCTGCTCAAAGGAGCCGTCTTTTACTAGAGGTTGTTCAACCAATATAATAATTCACGAAAAAATAGAGTTAATCATATATTATTTGCACCCAATACTCTTTAGCAAGATCTTTTACATATTGTAGATGTATGAATCAGTCCTTGTTCATGAGTGGGGAGCAGGCCACCTGATCTTTTATTTGATTGTTGTGAGAAATATTGAAAAAGAATATTATAGTTGTGTTGTTGTGTCTACATTATTACATTGAGATCCTATTTATAGACACTAGAATACAATCCTTTATCAAGTAGGATACTATTTTCTATTCCTATTCCTATTCCTATTCTAAATAGGATTGTATAAATATATTCCTATTCTAATAGGATTGTGTAGACCTATTCCTATTCCTATTCTAACACTCCCCTCAAGCTAGTGCATACAATTCATGTACCTAGTTGTACATAGCTTGTTACATATGTAATTAATACGAGGACCAATGAGGGGCCTGGTGAGATATCTGCAAGTTGATCAGTCGACTTCACAAAATTGACAGTCAATCTCAATGTGCTTGTCTTCTCATTAAATACTAGATTTGATGCATAATGTCAGTCAATCTCAATGTGTTTAATCTTCTCATGAAATACTGAATTTGATACATAATGCCGATAAAACACAGAGTGATAAAATTACAGTGTTGAACTTCCTAAACCAAACTTGCAAAGACCGTTTCAGACCATAGAGTGACTCACATAATCGACATACAAGGCTACTCAAAATCTAGTATAAAGTATATGGATCATGTTGGAATCAATAGATGAGTCGATATTAAACAAGTCACTGAAAAACTTGCCGGAATATGCTCATATGCCGGAGTATTAGATTTGATGGCTAAAAGTGGTCACAATCTAAGAAATAAAATTATATGGGTAGGGTCGGAATGATGTCACAATCCAACTAGAAAATAGAAATTATAAAGGATAGTTCGAATTGATGGAACAACCCTATTGAAAAAGAGAAATAATATGGGTAGGGTCGGAATGATGGCACGACCCTACTGAAAAAGAAAAATTATACGGGTAGGGTTGGAATGATGGCACAACCCTACGCAAATCAGATTTGAGAAGTCACCGGAAAGACGCATGGAACTATGCAAATCAAATCTGAGGAGTCACTGAAAAGACACATGATGCTATACAACTCAGATATGAGAAAATAGTTCGAAAAAATCCACGGTACTGCACAAATTAAATATGAAAAGTAGTCCGAAAAGATGCACGGTGCTACGCAAATCAGATATGCAAAAAAAGAAATTGTAGTAGTCACCGAAAGGATGGCACAGTGCTACACAAATTATATATGAAAAAGTAGTCACTGGAATGATGGCACAGTGCTACACAAACCAAATATGAAAAAGTAGTCACCAGAAAGATCGTGCTACAAAAATTAAATATGAAAAAGTAGTCACCAGAATGATGGCACGGTGCTACACAAATCAAATATGAAAAAGTAGTCACCAGAATGATGGCACAGTGCTACACAAGTTAGATATAAGAAAGTAATCACCGGAATGATGGCACGATGCTACACAAATTAGATATGAGAAAAAAATCACATGAAAGGTACACAGTGACCCAACTTTTGCTAACATAATCATTGGCTAGACGGGCAGCATATATGGGTAATAGCCTCCCGCCAGCAGAGCTCTTTGATTTTCTACCAAGATCGTAGAGGCTCTGATACCATATGAGAAATATTGAAAAAGAATATTATAGTTGTGTAGTAGTGTCTACATTATTACATTGAGATCCTATTTATAGACACTAGAATACAATCCTTTATCAAGTAGGATACTATTTTCTATTCCTATTCCTATTCTAAATAGGATTGTATAAATATATTCTTATTCTAATAGGATTGTGTAAACTTATTCTGATTCTAATAGGAATGTATAAACCTATTCCTATTCTAACAATTGTAACGCTTATTAGTGTGTATAGGTATCACATTCATCATTTGTCACTAAGACTTAGTTTAGGATTACAATTCTTTTAAGAGAAAATGCATAAGTACCCCCCACATATGCCCGAAATCCCAGACACACACTTATACTATACTAAGGTCCTATTATCCCCCGAACTTATTTTATAAATAATTTTCTACCCCTTTTCGGCCTACGTGGCACTATCTTCTGGGGCTCAGCGCGCGTTGACAATTTTTTCAACCTATCTGATTGATAGTGCCACGTAGGCTGAAAAGGGGTAGAAAATTATTTATAAAATAAGTTTGGAGGGTAATAGGACCTTAGTATAGTATAAGTGTCTCTGGGATTTCGGGCATAAGTTGGGGGGTACTTGTGCATTTTCCCTTCTTTTAATAAGGTACTTGGATTATTATATTGCATCACAAAAATTAGTAATGATTCTACACTTTTATAATTACCATATTTATAATAAGTTTTTTAAAAAAAATTACCATATTTATAAAATTATTAAGTAATATTATCATATATATTGCCAACTATAGTAACTCACTTTTCCAATCAAAATACAATAATAGAAGTGTTTGGTTATAATAGAACAATCGGATCATCGAAGTGGAACATAAACTAAGAATATCGTCTATAAGAAAGAATTTGGTAACATATAAATACAATACATGTTTGCAAATATATAAGAACATCAAAATTAACTCACTGAATTTTATTTTATGACAAGGGAAACCCGCAGTCGCTACCCTTTGTGTACGCACAGGGTAAAACTCTCGCTCTTATGCAATAGCTCGCAAACCACACTAGAGAGGTAACCGCACTAGGCAAGCCCGGTGTGACGAGCTCGACGCAGAAGGTAAACCCCTTGCTTTCACTGGCAAGGGGTTTCGAACTTGAGACCTCCAACATGGAAGTCCCAAGCCCAAACCACTGGGCCACCCCGAAGGGTGTAACTCATTGAATTTAGCTGCTCAACTTTATTTAATTGTTCAACTTTGAAGGTTAGATAATATCTTGCTCAACAAATAATCATTCATTAGCTACAACTTGTATTTTTCCACTATAGATTTTATGTTAATCATTCACCTGCAGTTTTTATATAATTTATATCACGTATATACTACTTACATGAGACACACTATATCACGTGCTAAATACTAGTTATATCATAAGTGGGAAGCCCTAAAAGTGAAAAGTTCAATCACCATATTGCACATGAAAAGTTAAATGACTTTTTTATCCTTCAAGCAAAAATTATTACGACGACATTTTTGTACAAAATTGAAATTACACATTCTCATAAGAAAAACAACATATTAAAGTATGCACATTAACAACTCTCTTCATTACTCTCAAACCAATAGCCAACTTATATGCTATACCATGTTTAGAGAAGTTAAACTTTTGGATTGAATAATTAATGAATTAATAAATTTATTAAGTTATTGAATCTTTTCATATGTCGTGTATGTGAAATGTTATAAATACAAATACTTATCAAATTACTTGGGTAAACATTGTTCTTGCAATCTAGAAGAATTAATAACCACTCATTTATTGTAATAGATGGTAGGTAATATAAAACGTCATTTTAAACCTATATAATAAGCAGTGGCATGCTAGAATTTTCATTAAGGGGTGTCAAAATATAAGAAAGTAAATTTACAAGAAAGCCAACAAAATAAATTGTAAAAAAGAAAAAAATGGACGCAGTCAAAAAGTACTAACATGTTGATAGCCTAAGTTGCTTGGATTCGGGTGCAGGTGTCCGATACGGGTGCGGATCCAGAGGTTGGATCCTTCATGATCTAATTTTTAAGATTCGGAGATTCGGATCCATGTATAGATATGAATGCAAGGATTAGCCTAAAAATAGACTTATAAAACCTAAATTATAAGATTATGTGGAGAATTTGAGGAGAATCTTGGAAGGAGATTAAAGGAAAACGAGTGACGTAGAAATTTCTATATAAAAGGTATTCCATTTTCTTCAATTTCACCTTGGCTTTTGTATTGATTACATAAATTTAAAACTCGAAAAATAGACTTATAAAACCTAAATTATAAGATTATGTGGAGAATTTGAGGAGAATCTTGGAAGGAGATTAAAGGAAAACGAGTGACATAGAAATTTCTATATAAAAGGTATTCCATTTTCTTCAATTTCACCTTGGCTTTTGTATTGATTACAGAAATTTAAAACTGTCTGGACTTTTCCCATCGATTTTGGTCGAAGTATCCAAAATTGGTTGACCAAATCGAACAAGGTTCCCACACCCACACCCATGTCGTGTCAACACGGGTGCGACACCAAAAGTGAAGAGTCCGAGCAACTTAGCTGATAGCAAAGGTAGAACACACAACCTCAGACAAATTTGGCAAGTCCTTAACCACGAAACTAAAGCTTTAGTTTGTGTCACGAGGTGTCAACACTTATGTATATATTTATTAAACCAAAATTTAACATATATATACAATGTAATTTTCCAGTGAAGGGGTGTCACTAGACACCCCTCGGGCAAGGGTAGTCTCCTCCCCTGATTATAAGGGAGCAATAAAGGAGCAACAGGTTGACAACAACTCAAAGTCTCTTTTCCTTCTCCATTCTTTGAGCATGTTTGGATCGGCTTATTTTAGGTGCTTTTAAGCCAAAAATAGCTTTTAGGCACTTTTGTAGTGTTTGGGTAAGATAAAAAAATGTTTTTAAGCACTTGTTTTTAAGCTTAAATAACAAAAATAAGTTCAAAGTTATAAGTTAGGAATCCTAATTCCTAACTTATGACTTAGGCTTAGAAGTAATAAATTATAAGCCCATCCATACAACCTCTTAAACTTGCCTTCTTGTATTCCTCCTACAAAGTTATTTAAATACTTTAGGATTGGCGTAGAAAATACATATGAAGCATAGAGATCGAGTAATGAAGGTTGTGAGTCAAAGCTTAGGAAATTAGAAATAGAATCACTTTAAATGTCAAGTAGGCTTTTAGCTTCTTTTCCCCACTGATTTTAGTTCTTATATTGTGTATATGTAGCAAAAACTGGCCTTCATTGTGTTCCTTGTACAAAGTTATTCATTTAGGACTGGCCTAAAAAATACATATGAAGCACAGAGATCCAGTAATGAAGGTTGTCAGTCAAAGTTTAGGAGACCAGAAAGAGAATCACTTTAAATGTCAAGTAGGCTTTTAGTTTCTTTTATTAGCTGATTTTTGTTCTTATTGCGTATAAGTAGAAATTCTTTCATAATTGCTTGCAGTCATATGGAAACTTCATGTTGACCAGTCCGTTTGGCGAGAAGGCTCGTCCTTAGTGTCCATAGACAAAAGGCAGGTGCATAACAAAGCAACATAATCATCACTGGGATTGCTACCATCAACACATATAAAGATGATGAGCTTGCACTGATAGGGTCTCAAGTTGTTTGCTCTCTTAAGTATGTTTTTGTTTTATTATTTTCGATGAGGTAACAATGTCTCAAGAAAGTGTGACTTATTTGGTATTGAAAGACTAATGCTAGCAGTGTATCCTTACGTGACTATGAATCTTAACCTCTACTGTAATATCTATCTTCATTCCATTCTGTAGAGGCTCAACCACTACGGAACTTCATGTAACTGGAATTACTCAAGATATGACTTCCATATAATAAGTACAGGTGTTGGCATTCCCATTTTAATACTTTTTTTATATTTGTTCTTCATTGTACATTAATATTTTGTACAGACACTAAGGAAATTATTTTGTTTTTGAAAGTTAGACTTATCGCAATCAATTAATATAATGTTGTATGTAAATTTTAAATTTATTATATTCTTCCTTTGTTGAGCTATATAGGATCAGTATTTATCATTTTTAGGATTATTTTTTTTTACTTTTTTAGTTAATTTGTAATTTAACTACACAATTTTTAATGTTATTTATGTGAATTTGTAAATTTATGTTCATATGATAAGGGTTACGCGCAATGCGCATTTCCAGAAACTAGTGTTCACAGTAAATTCTTCAGAGGAGCTCCAGTCAGGAAATTTTGGTAAAAGAATTTCTCTCACCAAATTTTATATTTCAAAAAAGAAAGCAGCGAATAAAAAACCAGAAAATTACAGAAATAAATAAACCATTTATGGTCTCCTCAAATGTAATTTCTAATTGTCCCAGAAGGTTCACTACATGAACTCACTTAAAAGAAGGCTTATTTTCATTTAAATTAGAGTAGGTGCTAGCATAACAAACCATTTGATGAAAGTCTTCTTGTGCGTTGTTTGCAATCTCTGGCTCCAAAGGTGCCTGATAAAAATGAAAAACACTTGTAAGAGAAGTTCATCTTAGGGTGAGCTTGCGGCTGACAAGAACAAACAAAGAAAAGGACATGTATATAAAAGTTCCTAACCTTTCCTTTTTTATTAGAAGTATTCCTGTTGCTTTCCCTTTCATTACCAGGATCAGCTCTTTTAGAACCCTTGCTTGTCTGGGCCGCTTCACTGTCAGGCTCTAGCTCTCTAGCTGCAAGGGTGTTTCCTTGACATACTTCATCAACTTGGATAGCAGGGGTTGCACTACTACCTGATTTAAGATTAGCTGTAAGAGTGTTCTCTTGACATACTTTATCAACTTGGAATCTTGGATAGCAAAGGTTGCAGTATTACCTGATTTACGATTAGCAGCAAGAGTATTTCCTTGACATTTCTTTAGAGCTTCTGTAATGGCACCAATAGCAATGTTGTAGCTCTCCTGAGTCAATGATCCCTCTTCACCCAATATTATTGCCCGTCGACACAAATCATTGTAACGACGAACCTTAGCTTGCGCGTCATCCAGTCCTTCGCTTATGGAATGCTTGCTTGTGGCAGCATTGGTCCAGCGTTGCAATATGTATTTGGAAGGAATAACGAAGACGCCAGACATTTGAAGAACCACAATCGCATGCCTACAAAGGTAACCTTTGTACTCAAATAAATGGCATGAGCAGTATAATTCCGACTTTGGTGCATCCCACTCCACCACAAATTCCTGATTTGCTTCAAAATCTTTGACGGCATATGTTATAGATGTGCCGTCTTCTGATTCTTTTTTCAGGTGGCATGCAGAGGCTCCTAATACTTCAACTTGGAACTTCTTGAATATTTCATGAGTATACAGAACTAACATCTGTTTTTCGAAGGGAGAGGGAGACTTAAGCTCAGGCATCTCGTGCCATGCATCAAAATTAGCTTTCGCTTCCTCTTCATACCAGTCTTCAAGAATTAGCTTATGTTGTCCAATAAAGTCTCGAAGAGACATTTCACTTTGGATATATTTGTCAAAGAAAGAGTTTACACTTTCGGTTCTTGAAGCCATAGATAAGTTGGCAAAAGATACACCCCTCATAAAAATAGGCACCCAAAGCTTGCGATCTTCATACAATGATTGGACCCACTCATCTTCTCTAAGACTGAACTTTTCGATCAACTTCCACCATCTGTGTTCAAAATGCTCTTCAGTCCATGACTTATATATGCACTTCCTAAACTTTGCCATAAATGTTTCATGCCACATGCTGAGATAATCAAGACGGCTTGGGATCTTCTCCAATATACTCCACAGGCTAAAGTAGTGTTGGGTATTTGTCAAGATTGCTCCAACAGCTGCTTTGATGTTGTCATTTTGATCAGATAACAAAATTCTTGGACCTTGTCCACCCATTGCCAGGCACCATGTCCGCATCAACCATAGGAATGTATGCACTGTGTCATCAGCAATTAGCGCACAACCTAGTAAGGTGGGTTGAACATGATGGTTTGCTCCAATGAAGAGAACCAAAGGTACTTTATATTTGTTTGTGAAGTATGTAGTATCAAATGACACCACATCACCGAAGTTGGAATAACTATCCATGCCTTTGGCGTCAACCCAGAAAACATTTCTTAATCGATGCTCCTCGTTTAAGTCTACAGCATAGAAAAATTTTGGATTCTCTTCCTGCATGTGCACAAAAAGTTCAAGCAAAACCTGAGCATCTCCTTCTTCTAAAGTCAAACTTCGACCTCTGTCATGTTGGTTCCTGAAATGATTCTCCAGATTACTAGAGAATTGGTATGCACCATACTGTTTTGATACAGAAGCCAACATATTCTTCCGTCGAACTTTTGCATCATTGTTAAGTGGATCAACGTTTCTGTGGCTTCTGAAGAAGTGCACTTGAGCTGGTAAAAGCTCATGGTTGTGTTCTCTGATGAAACTATGAATGTACCACTTTCCACTCGAGGACCTTCTCTTCACATGCATACTAGCTTTACAGCCTATCTTAGGAGAAGGTCTAGGGTTGATCGCATCATCAGACTGCTGCTTGTTACCATATCTGATGCAGGAAAACTTTGCATCAATAAACTCTTTGGTTGCCCTAGAACGACGGCTGCTCAATTTGGCAGTGCCAAACCCCTCTGATTTTGCATATTCTTTGTAGAATTCATATGCTGCTTCATGTGAATCAAATTCCATATCATCTCGTACCTCCACATTACTGTTCCCCAGCCCAGCAGCTGATTCCATTGCTTGAATTTTCTTCGAGCTAAGATTTCAGTAACATTGTAGAGAATAAGATACAATGTCAGTTTTAAACATCACACAGAGAACAGAACATAAGTAAAAATTAAACTGAGTACATTTTTATGTGTTACATCAACACACATATAGTTGTTCTTATATGCAAGACTGAAGCTCATAACCTAAACCAGTTCATCATTTCATAGTTAAAGTGCCAGAATTTTGAATTGGCTAGAATTTAAAAAAAAAAAAACTAAAAAATTTTTGCTCAATGATAATCACGTACATTCACATTCTATAGATTAATAGCCACAAATATATGAGTTTCTTACCAGTTTCAGAAAGTTCACAACGAAGAGATGAACTATTCCCTCCCTGATAGCGTACAAAAGTTCTCAGAAAACTCGATTACTAATACTCGAAAGCAGATTAATTACTAAGCGATCACAATTTCTGAACCTTCGAGAAAAGCCTGCATCGCAAATCAAAAATTTAAGTCATAAGAGACTTATAAGTTATAACAATCACAAAATCCGCGAGTTAAATATAGAAAAAAGAAATTGGAGAAAAGCATTAGGGTTTTTTATATCGTTAAATCAGAGAGGAGAAGTGGAAGAGACGGAGACTCACTTACAGATGAATTTCGCCGGAGAACAGGACGGAGCGGTGAGGGAGTAGTGTCATTTTTTGGCTGAAAAAAGATGAAATTTTGTAACTTAGGCGTGCGTTACGAAGCTGAAGAGGTGGGTGTTGGCACTTGGCGCCTGGCGGACTTTCACAAAGTAAAAGAGTTGTGTGTTGCAATTTATACCCCAAACTATGTTTTTGTTTAAATTTGCACCCTATAGTTTTAGTTCTTACACTTTCTCCTCAATATATTTATTAATCTACTATTACAAATTCAAAGAAGACTTTTGTTTTTAAGAGACAAAATTGAAATTATATGATCTTTTGTTGTTTTGGAATTATACAAGATCTTTATATTTTCAAGTAATGTTATTTTTGGCTGATTTTTTTTTTTTGCATTTTAGACAAGATTGAAATTATATAATCTTTAATTGTTTTGGAATTAAATATCTTTATATTTTCAAGTAGTGTTATTTTTTATTGAAAAATAGAACTTCTTGCAATTTAGACAAGATTAGAATTATATAATCTTTAATTTATTGAAATTATAATATCTTTATATTTTTTTTAGTAGTGTCATTTTTGGCTTAATTTTTTTTTTTTTACATTTTACACCTTATCTTCTTAATTTTTACACTTCCTCCCTGGCATATTAATCCTATTGCAAAATTAAAAAGTTTTTGTTTTCAAGAGATAAAATTGGAAGTATATGATCATTAAGTTTTGGAGTTATTTGATCATTTTGTTTTCAAGTGGTGGCGTCTTTGAGTAGAAAAGATTAAATTTTAAAATTTGGGTGTGCGTTATGAAGTTAAAGAACTGAGTTTGATGGACATTACAAAGCAAAAATATTGAATATGGTGCAATTTGCATCCGTAATCATGTATTTTTTTTTCCAATTTGCATCCTATCGTGTTAGATCTTACATTTTTTCTTTAATATATTGATCTTATTATGAAATTAAAAAAGTATTTCTTTTCAAACGACAAAATTAAAATTGTATGATTTTTATTTTATTTTAATAAATTTGAAACTAGAAAATCCAAGCGTTTGGAAGTCAAAAGCGATTGATTTTTTTTTTTTTTTAAAAAAGCATATTTAGAAAGTTTTACCAAACAAACATGCTAAAAGTATTTACATATTTTAGACTATTGTTTTGCACCAAGTAATCCTTACCTACCATTTTCGCATTTTGACATTTTAAAATAGAGGGAAAATGCATAAGTACCCCCAGCCTATGTTCGAAATTCTAGAGATACACCTAATCTTTACTACGGTTCTATTACTCCCCCGAACTTATTTTATATGTAATATTCTACCCCTTTTTGGCCTACGTGGTACTATCTTGTGGGCCCAGCTCATGTTGACAAAATTTTCAAGGATAGTGCCACGTAGGCCGAAAAGGGATAGAATATTATAGATAAATTAAGTTCGGGGGTAATAGGACCTTAGTAAAGGTTAGGTGTGTCTTTGGGATTTCGGGTATAGGTTGGGGGTACTTATGCATTTTCCCTAAAATATATTTTAAAAAAGATTTGTCAAACAAAACTTTTTTAATTATCGATATTTAATTATTTAAAAACACTTTCCTGAAATTTTACTAACTTGAACATATAGTTCATATTGGGCACTTTCGATCCCCCACATTCACCCCGCCTAACCCGTGTAATTAATATTATAAAGACATTATATATTGGTTTGACATTAGACAAGTAAATGTTCTATTCTTATTTTTTTATATTAATTCAAAATATTATCTGAAATTAAATATTATAAAATTGAAAACTTTTTGAGGAAACACATCTCCATTTTCTTATTAAAGAAGGAATTTCTGGAGTTTCAAGAATATCACATAAGTATCAACATTGATTTCGATAAAATGATATCTCATTTGAGTATATCAAAAATTCAAATATTCAAATTAAATAGAGGGGAAAAGGATAAATATGCCTTCGAATTATCGTAAATGGTATGTCAATACCCTTCGTTATACTTTAAGGTTGTATATACCCTTACCGTTAATATTTTGGATTGTGTATACCCTTGCGACTAACGGCTAAACACGTGACTTCGTCTCAACGATTGACCCGATTTTTTCTTCTTTTTTATTACCCAAAAATTTAAAAAAACCGCCCCATTTCTATTTTAAACCCACACGAAACCTTTTTTGAAATAGTTCGAATAATCGCTGTCTCCGACCCTACTCCGCTACGATGGAACACTTGTGTTATAATACAGTTAGAGAGAAGATGGAGCACCAGGACAATGAATACGATGATGAACATGAGCACAAGGTTTGCACTACTCACATGTCTGGAAACTCCAATCCCAATTTAAATTAAGAAATACCTCTTGATCCTTACAGTGTCAAGCCTGATACACTCTCATTACACTATTTTTTACTTCTTTTCTTTTGTTTTAGAAAAAGGATTAAATGAATCTGTCATTGATGAGTGGATCAAAAAAGAAGAAGAAGAAAGACATAGTTCGAATATATTTGAACAAAGCTACGCAATCAAATTCAAAGCCATTCCAACAATAACAAATTTAGGTTGTTTGATTCATGAAATCCCGTTTAGCGGAGATGATGGAGCATCATCAGATCTACTCCCTCACAAAAATTCAACTGATTATCCCTTGCAATTTAACAAAGAAAACGATGGAGAAGCTTTGAGAATTTTCGGCGATGCACCGTCGCAAGGCATTTTGGCCAATTTCTTGACAAGTTCGTGAAGTTTTGATCTTTGGGGTTTATTCCCTACCTTTTTATCTTCTACATCAAGAAATTTCGGTTCACTCAAACAGCTTGAACTCCGATAGACCATTATTGGTCGTCAACGACAATTTTCCAGCGGTCTTAACGGAGAGAGGTCAATGCCAAGCTGGGCACCTCTCCAAGGCAGACACAACCCACAAAAAATCATTGCATTTCATCGAGAGAAACTCTACAAATCTCATTTCTAATGATTCAAATGTTTGTGTGAACTTCGGAGAAGAAGAAGGCGACGACAGCGGTGGCGGTGGCCAATCACAAAATTAACTTGATGGTTTTGTGCGCAATCACCCATGAACTCTAAAACACAAAGACAATGGCTAATGTTAGTGATTTTTTTTATTTGTGCAACAATTTTTTGAGAATTAAAGAAGAAAAGATAATGGACAATTAGCACTGTTTGAAGGGAATTATTATGGAAGATGGGTTTTAATTCGGGTTATGGATGGGTTAGGGAAGATGGGTATTTTTTTTTTATTTCGGATTAAAAAAATAAATATTAGGTAAATTATTGAGATGTAGCCACGTGTCCAGCCGTAGTCTCAAGGTATACACAACCTAAAATATTGACGATAAGGGTAAATACAACCTTAAAGTATAACAAAGGATATTGACATATAATTTACGATAATTCGGGGATATATTTGTCATTTTCCCTTAAATAGAAGTCCTAAAATCTCTTAGAGAGCAAGGAGAGGGACAACCATACCAAATTAGCACAATAAAAAAGTGCTCACTTGAATTTTTTTTTATATATATTTGACTTTGTTTTTGAGTAGCTATCAATTAGATTAACAACCAAACGATAGGGCAAAGAGATGAGTTTGTTTGACTAATTAGTAATCTGTGATCTTGAAACGAAAATAGGTGTTAGCTCACGAGTTTCTCATAAATAGGACTTTACTCGTTTTTTTCACTTTGTACATACTTTTTTTTTTTGTGAAAGCAAACATCTTCAATTTCTATTTCTAATTATAAATATAAACAACCAACATTATAAGCAAATAAAATATTTCCTTTTTTGAGTTTATAAATATTGTTTTTTAAAAAGGGAGCAAATCAACCATGAGACGAGGAAAACAAGAGTTTTTGGCCAAAATCATCCTTAAATTACATCCTTAAAGTATCATTCTTTGCAGAAAATATCCTTCAAGTATTTAAAAGTGAACAATTTTCATCCTTTTGTTAGATATCGTCAAAAACTAAGCGATCCTACTGATCAGTTCATGTGATTATCAACAAATGTTTTCCTGCAAAATTTCATTACCTACAAGTTCCTGAAAAAAATATTTAAAATCTTAGACACCATTGCCTACTGAAACAAAAAATGTTTGGAAGGTGTGAGGATACACGATATGCTTTTTGTCTCATTTAGTAACGGAAATAAGCTGAACTTAATTATCTTTACCTTTTTCAAAGCAAAACTATATTTAGATCAATAAATTTTTGGGCCAATCTAATATTGAGTGATCAAAATATTGATTATGTCTCGCATTTGAGTTTCATTCTACATTATTAGAAGCGGAAGTCTCGAACAAATACCGCTTCTAGCATATTCAATTGAGATGAAACATATTTCAACTAATAATATTTTTAATATCAAATTACATGAAAAATAAATGAAAAAAACTGTCCAATTAACAGATTTTGCATAATTCTATACTCAATTACCGAAAAAGTTCACAATAGTATTTTTGGGATGGCCAAGTGGTTTGGACTTAGGAGTTGGAACTTCCATGTTGGAGGTCTCAAGTTCAAACCCCCTTATGATTACAAAGGGATAACTTGATTTTTGTGGGATCTGTTAGTTTTCTGATAAATTCAAGTAGAAGGATGAAAATCGTTCACTTTTAAATATTTGGAAGGATGTTTTTTGCTAAGAATGATACTTTAAGGATGTAGTTTAATAAATTCAAGTATTAGGATGAAAATCGTCCACTTTTAAATAATTGAAGGATGTTTTCTGCTAAGAATGATATTTAAGGCTATAGTTTAAATTTGGGATATAGTTTAAATGATTTTGGCCAAAAACTCAGAAAACAACCATACATACAAGAATATTTTAAAAATATTTTATTGTAACCAAATTTGAAAAAAATAGTGCTAAAATAATTAAAAATAAATTTAGAATTAAGAGAAAAGGAATTCTTAAACCATAAACCCTACAGAAAGCATTTTAACACTAAGCAGAGAGAACGTGGAGAATTCCCTGTCAAGTCTGCTACTTCCGGCAGGTCCATTCTCCCATTTCCTCTCACTTTCACACTGTTCGCTTGGGGCAATGTTCAGAGCTGCTGCAGCTGTTGCTTCATCAATCAGGTATTTACTATTTTGTCGCAATTTTGCTTCTCAAACACTTTCCCGATTCATTACACGGAACACGAAGTTCACTAACACTTAAACATTGCTTATTGTCAGGTCCTCAACTTCCAGGAAATTGGTAAAAATCCATTCTAGTATGATTGTAATTGGAATATTTTATTATATTCTCGATAATACTCGGTGTAATTTTGACTTTGGGGACTAGAATTTGTTTCAGAAGAATTGATTGAGTCAATGGGATGTATTTCATTTATGGCTGATTTAATTGATTTTTGATTTGTGGTAAAGGTTTCTAGTAGGATTATTTCTAGCAGAAATTATGCTGCCAAGGATATCAGTTTTGGTAGCCACGCACGGTTAGCTATGCTACAGGGGGTTAATGAGCTTGCAGAAGCTGTAAAAGTCACTATGGGACCAAAGGTAATTAGGATTTATGTTATGCATCTCTTGATCTGTTGCTTATAGAATTGGTCACTGATATTGTATACTAGGAAGACAATTTGAATATGATCTTAATATTAATTGGAAAAAGGAAACTAACTAATCAGAGATGTTACCAATATGAAATGTATGATACTGATTATGGAGCTTCACATTCCCCTTTTGGTTTTTACACTCTCTTACATTTATACTCAATATGAACACTTGACGAGGAACACATTCATATACTTGAAAATGTTTCTTGTTTTGGAGTACTTGGTGAAGAACAAAGCCATATTGGGCAGAACACGATAGACTTTTGAGTTTCAGTTTTCAGCAGTGATTTGTGGAGGAAACTTTTCGAACGTTCCTTTTTATTCACAGACCCAAAAAAGGATGCAAAAAGGTGCTTACTTAGGTTACCAATTTTAATTTATTGGGTAAAAGATGTTATAGCACTAGAGGATGCTAGGATTTCAGTTATCTCCATCACCATTTTCTTCTGAAAGGTTCAACATGCTGTAAATGACTTTTCCTCTAGATTTAAATGAATAATAGCTCGATTATTGCATTTCACAAGGTCTCTTGATTGAAAAGAATAACTTGAGTCATCATCATACTGAAGACAATTCTTCGTCTTTTTGACACAATCCAGGGACGTAACGTGATTATAGAGAAAAGCCCCGGGAATCCCAAGGTCACAAAAGATGGTGTCACTGTAGCCAAAAGCATCAACTTTAAGGAAAAGGCAAAGAATGTGGGAGCTGATCTTGTGAAGCAGGTTGCTAATGCTACTAATTCAGTTGCTGGAGATGGTAAGATCTCAACTTTGGATTAGCTTATTTGTGAATCATAATAAATTTGTTAACTTGCAGTAGATATTTTTCCATGGTAAAGGAACTTTTTATATTCATTGCTCTCTCTTTCCTGAAAAGAGATCTTTAGTGATATCACAGTTTTGAATCTTTGAGGTGCACTTTTTGAGTACGATGGTTGTAGCTTGTGGGGTCAAGCTTTTCACAAATTTGTCTAAATTGAATGTCATGTGGCAACAGGTACCACCTGTGCAACTGTGCTTACTCAGGCAATTTTCACAGAAGGTTGCAAAGCTGTTGCTGCAGGTGTAAGCGTGATGGATTTGCGTAATGGTATTAACATGGCAATTGATGCTGTTGTTGCTGACTTGAAGAGCAGAGCAGTCATGATTAGCACTCCGGAGGAGATTACACAGGTGAAGGGTTAATGGAGATTCGGACCAACTTGTATCATGCTATGGACAAACACATCAATCAATCAATCAATAGACTAACCCCAAATGCTAACTACTTGTGATATGGGATACCAAACTAGATGGGGCTGTGGAGAAACACACAAGTCATAATCTGAACATTATTTAAGCCTGCTTTCTGCAAGTCATAATTCAGTTTCAGACAAAACCACTTCACCAGACTGCTCCCACCAGTCGATATTTCTTTCCCATTTTCAATTTTCTGGTTCAAGTTGTGGTTTTGGTTCTTCATTTTGCCAAACTGACTTGTCAACTGGGAAAAAATCATCTTTCTGAAAATACGATGAGATACTTTTTTCTCTTTCCATAATTTTTTTGTTGCTGCTTTCGTTTTCCCTTTTTACATTTTCCTTTTACTTGAGAGAACAATGCCTTCATTTTCTTTTCCTTACGTTGGAGCTAAAACCAGGTCTTTACAAGTTATGATCAACAATGATGCTGTAATTCAAATTTAACTGCATGACATGTGAAGCGAACTAGTTTACGAACACCTGTAAATTTGTGCATTCCTTATAACTTATGTAAGAAGACTTATTGAAGGCTAGTGCTGTTAACTGAGAAAACAAATTTGGAGTTCTTACATGTCCCCCCCCCCTAAATGGTCCCCCTTTTGAGGATGATATCTTACTTCGCATAGGTGGGTACTATATCTGCAAATGGTGAACGTGAAATTGGGGAAATAATTGCTCGAGCCATGGAAAAAGTTGGGAAGGAAGGAGTTATTACTGTTGCGGTAAGTATTACTGATATTAGTGTTTCTGATACAAATGCACTGACAACTATTTAAGCTTGAAATTGAAATCTCATATATTTTGAATTAACAGGATGGAAATACCTTAGATAATGTTTTGGAAGTGGTGGAAGGAATGAAGCTTGGCCGTGGTTATATATCTCCTTATTTTGTCACGGACGAGAAGACTCAAAAATGTGTATGTAATGTTTCTACTACTGAGAATTTTCTTAATTGGGGACTTGGGAGGTTTAGATGTTTAAGTGTAGACTGAAATTTCTAAAAAATGTCTGGTCAGTGGCTTGTTCATGTAGAGCAATCGCTTAATGATGTAGATGCTAGAAACTTTCATTATTACTGCAGAAGAACCTTCTCATTATCTTCCCCAAATCTTTCCATTTCATAGTGGCAATTGGCAACATTTCCTGATTTGTTCCTAACTTGCAAGTCAGAAAGTAGTTCTGTCAGCTAATGCATATGGGACGCAACTATCTCTATATCTTGTATCAACCTATAAAGTTCATAACATGATATTATGACTTGCATGTAAACAGGAATTGGAAAATCCATTGATCCTTATTCATGACAAGAAAATCTCAGATTTGAACTCGCTTGTGCGGATATTGGAGCTTGCTCTTAAGGTAATTAGTATCTTCTAAGAGCTTATGTTTGCATGTTTTTTTTGGATAACTGATCTTATTTCACCAACACTCATGACACATGTCTTTTCCTTTTTCTTCTTCTTTTCTGGGATAAAGGAGAGCTTTATTGATTAAAAAAAAAGCAAAGAAATATGACGCTTTAAAAAAGGGAAAAGGGTTTGAAAAATACTCCAACTTTGGCCGAAATTGCTGTTACGATACCAAACTTTATGGAGGACCTTTTACCCCCTTGCACTATTTAATAGTGTATTTTAAAGGTATATGTGCCCACGTGGACACGTTAATATTTATAATGATGCAATATTTATGATGTCCACGTGGGCACCTATATACCTTTAAAATACACTATAAAATAGTGCAGGGGGTAAAAGGTCCTTTCCAATGTTCGGTATTGTTACAACAATTTCGGTCAAAGTTCAGATATATTCCAGACCTTTTTCCCTTTAAAAAAACAGTTATAATTCACCATGGTGAGGAGAAAAAGACCTGGTAAGAAAATGGCAAATGCTGAAAAAACAGCTTAATGAACCATTTTATAAAGGGAGCTTTCCTGCCATGTTGCATGACTGTAAGTGCCACATTCCAGAGAGGCTGTTACTTTGTTAGGACAAAATATGTCTGTGTAAGACTGTAAGTTACAAATGTTGAATAATAGCTGCAGAAGTAAATACCTGTGAAAATGGAAAGGAATTGTTCTATTGCAATAAATGTACAATAATCATCGCAATATTGTTTTCTATCTATATTGTAGAGAAGGAGGCCTCTGTTAATCGTTGCTGAAGATGTGGAAAGTGATGCATTAGCTATGCTTATCCTAAACAAGCATCGTGCTGGGATTAAGGTATTGAATTCTCTAATTGTTTTTGTTTTTTATTATCATGTTTCAGCATATAAATTTGAGGATCATTTTCCTGTGTGTTTTGTAATTAATCCCCATGCTCATACCCAGAATGTCTTTTATTTTCAAGTTACTTGTAGGTTTTCTATTTAATGCTGTCTTTTTGGGGTTAATAGAAGAGCCAACTTTGGCCTAGTTTTCGTTTTTTATTATACTGTTTCAGCATATAAATTTGAGGATCATTAGTCTGCACATTTTTGCAATTACTCCCTGTTGATTAGATAAGATAAGTGATAATATTAACCATGGGAACGGAAACACCTGTATACACTAGATCTGGTTATGGCTGATTTGAAGAAGTCGGTTTCCGAAAAAGCCATTGAGGCTTTCTCCCAAGGGGGAGATGGTGTCCTTCGATACCAAGGTCAGTTATGTGTCCCGAATGTTGATGAGTATACCAAAAAGTAGAGAGAATCTACGTCAAAGCATGGTTCTCTATAAAAGACACCCAAACATCTATACAAGAGGGAACTACAAGGGTGCACCAAAAAGTAGTCAAAGGACAAAAAAGGCTATTTCTCAAGTGTGCAAACTCATTTTCGATCACCTCAAAAGCTCTCATATTTCTCTCGTTCCATATAACACACATAAGAGCTAATGGATCAACCTTCCATGCGTTTTGCCTTCTACATCAACGTCTTCCAGCCCAACTGTGCAGAACATCTCTAACGGTACCCGTTATTACCCATTGTACACCAAATTAATTCAAAAGCACCCTCCACAAACTCGATGCCACTCTGTAATGCCCTAATAAGATGATCAACTTCTTCACCCGAATACTCGCACATAAAGCATGAGCTAACATGAGTGATATTTCTCTTCCTTAAGTTCTCAGCTGTCAGAATCACTCCCCTCTCTGGGCCCCAGGGATCCAGATCGAAAGATATGGAAAAGGAATCTCCTCTCTCACGAGCAAGCTCTGATAGAGAGCTTTGACAGTAAACAAACCATTGCTCCTCAAGGTTGTGCCTGATTTGCTTGTAGAGTAACTTCCTGTTGATACCCAGAATTTCATGTATTTTAGGTATGTGCCATTAAAGCTCCTGGTTTTGGGGATAATAGAAGAGCCAACTTGGAGGACCTAGCAGTTCTTACTGGAGGAGAGGTAAGATACCCGTTTCATGCCTTAATTTATTGTTGGTTTATCACTATAGTTTCAAATTCTTAATGTTTGGTTGTACAGGTCATTAGTGAAGAACGTGGTTTGGATCTGAACAAAGTTCAATTTGATATGCTTGGTACTGCCAAAAAGGTTCATATATTCACTATTCAGTATTATTTTGCATCAATTTGAAGTGTTATATACATGCATAATATACAACTCATTTTTTTGAGCAGGTTACTGTTTCCCTTGATGACACCCTAGTTCTGCATGGAGCTGGGGACAAAAAGCTAATTGAAGAAAGGTGTGAGCAGGTAGAGATGCTTTATCCCTTTCTTTCATTTTATTGTATTTTGAAAATTACTGTGGGTGTTGAACCTATTTCCTTTTGTCTCTAGTCTCCTACTTTGTCATACCTTCGAAGAGCTGAGATGTCATTCTGTCATATATTTTGTATTTTCCCGTTGAATGAATTTACTCTGTTTTTATTTCAAATTCTTATGTGGAAAGTCTGAATTCCTTGTGGGCATATCTGGAATAAAGAGTCATTAATTTTGTAGAGTTTTTTGGTTAGTGTCATTGAAAGTGCATGTTTCCCCGGTGAGTAAACACTGACAAGTTGTGCATCTCTGAACAGCTAAGGATAGCCAAGGAAAAAAGTAGTGCCATGTTTGATAAGGAGAAAGCTCAAGAGCGTTTGTCAAAGCTATCTGGTGGTGTTGCTGTTTTCAAGGTATATTCCTCAGGGTTTGAGCATCCTCTGTTTGCATTTAGTTACACTCTCTGCGTCCTAATTGGATTGTACACTATTTCAGGTCGGTGGGGCCAGTGAGGCGGAAGTTGGGGAAAGGAAAGATAGGGTTACAGATGCCTTAAATGCAACAAGGGCTGCTGTGGAAGAGGGCATTGTTCCAGGTAGGTTATTTTGTTTAATGAATTGTCTCTTCTTCTGTTGACCTGAAAAACACAATGTTGTTTCCTTAGGTGGTGGTGTTGCTCTCCTATATGCAACCAAATGTCTAAAAGGCCTTCAGACTGCAAATGATGGCCAAAAAAGGGGAGTTGAGATCATTGAGAATGCTCTCAAGGTTCACATCACCTAGACTATCTTCTTTTTGTACTAGTTTCTCTCCAATTGGTTAGTTTCTGTTTTGACATGGGAATTATTTGCCACTTCACAGGCACCTACTTTTACAATAGCTTCAAATGCTGGCGCAGACGGTGCCTTGGTTGTAGGCAAGCTCTTAGAACAAGATGATCTGAATCTAGGATATGATGCAGCTAAAGGTTTGTTCTCTCACATCTCTTTAACTCAGTTTGTCTGATCGCATTGTGGAAGTGTTGCCTAATATTCGTGAAATGAATTTGTTTGGTTAACTATTTATATATGAAAACAATATCTATTTGTTCTACCTAAATGGTAGCTTCATTTATATTGGATCTTCAAGACACATTAAATAAAATTCACCTTTCTCTCTCTCTGAGTGAATGACTCAGTTGGGAGTGCAAACCATTTAATCTTTGAGTTGATTTCCAGCATCAGATAAATTTTTTTTTGGAGATTGTAATTGTACATTCAGAAACTATAGAAACTGGACTTTAAATTATTCTAGAACTCTTTAAAGGAAGTTGTAAATAAAAAGTTGTTTCAAAATTATACTTGTCGCATCTGAAATGGGACATCAGAAGTCAGAACTGCTATATCCTAATTGTAGAGAACTTCCCCCTAAACTTTATACTACCTGGGAAGAGTTCATTTCTTAGTTCTTGGGAACAGTACATTTATGGAATTTTAGTTTGTCTGTTGTCTGTGCATATAGTGTCTTTTTCCAGAAAATGCCCTCTCTGAAAGAGTTGCAATCTGACAGCTGCATCTACTTTTTTGTTGCTAAATTTTCACGCTGTTCTAATATATGATTGAGAAATCTATATGTATGCTTCTTAATGGGCATAGAGTACTTAAAACAGCTATATCAAGTTTTATTATGGTTCAATTAGCTGCTATTAACTCGTATTTCTGTACAAACACATGTTCGTTCTCTTTTGCTTAAGCAGGTACGTACCTACACATGGTGAAGGCTGGAATTATTGATCCCGTAAAAGTAGTTAGAACAGCATTAGTGGATGCTGCCAGGTAAGGATCATAACATGTTCCAGTAACATTGGATAAATCTCTCACTTATATTAACAGAGACTGGCAATATATACTGCAGCATCTCTTTGCTATTGACGACGACTGAGGCTGCCATTGTGGACCGTCAAGGAGAGAAAAACCCACTTGCAAACCGTATGCCAAACATGGGTGGTATGTACTAATTTAGAGAACACAGATGAAGCGGTTGATGATCGTGCTGTGGCTGTGTGAGGAAGCGATCCTAAGGCTTTTCACGCATGGTCCCTTCACCTAAGTTTTAGTTTTTTGATCTTAAATGGTTTCTTAGTAATTGATTAGGAAGTTATGTGAATTCACCACAAACATTGAAGAAATTGTTAATTATCCCAATTCCCAGTGTATTAAAAGTTTTTGTATGGGATTACTGGATAACTCAGGTCTCATTGACCTCTTACTAGCCATGCCCAGAAAGAAAATAATTCGCTGCTACTATTTATTTGCAGCGTGTATTATTTGATGGAATGAAATTATACCAAAACCAGTTGGTTCGGGCTCAAAGCAATAAATTCAGTTGAATTCTCTATATCATGTTATCAACCACGTAAGAGATTGTAAATTGTACAATATTTTAGCTCGATTGAAATTAACTATCAGTTGAGTGATCGTATGAGAAGTAAATTCAAAATATATTTGCTCTACGTAGAAATACTATGAGAAATGACTTTATTTAAATTTAATATAATATATTGATTAAACCAACGCCATACGAAAGAGGTGATAAATAAAGAGATCATTGTATTGAGAAGTTATGAAAGCGAAGATTGTCCATGTTTTTGTTTTATTTTGCTAATCAATAGAATTGTAGTAATTAATTTATAGTAGCATTACTTTTTACAAATAGAATAGTAGTTGATTAATACTCCTTGCCCCTTTCAATTTAAGTATCTTTGTTTAAAATGAATTCCTCTACTTATATTAATTAACTTTCTAAATATTATTACATGTCGGTTTTTTAAAACGACAAGATTTAAAAGGAAGTTTTAGTACTCTTTAATTTAAAATTAAAAGGTAAAAAAAGTTTCATTTTATTATAAACTTCATATTTATAGAAAGAGTAACAGTATTTAAGTTTTGCTTAAATGAAACTAATGCCACATAAACCCATGTGTCCAAATTAATAAAATTGACAGAACACATTGACATTTCCTTAAATATATCATTATATTTTATTTGGCCATTTGAACTACAACATGTTCTAATTAAGCACGTGAAAGATAATAAAATATTTCTATGGACATTTTTGAATAAAATTTGAAAAAAAAAAGTTGTCTATGTTATAGCTTCTTAAGCACACATTATATAGATTAGTTAATGTGATTAATTCATTAAAACATAACATATATAGTTCGTTAAATATTTGTTGAAGACAAAAGCATATTACGAATCTTCTCTCAAACATAAGAGATCAATTTTTGTCATTTTCTCTTCTATTTTGAGGGTAGTTCCCGTCAAATCTAACGGATAGAGTTCAATAAGTATTTTATCGGAGACTAAGAATGTTAAGTTTTGACAAACTTAAAAGGATCAAAGTTGCTAAATTCATTCTTAATGGACCATTTTAAAGTGTATATTATGGGACTTATGTTGAACATACACTCAAACATAAGGGACCATTCTTGTCATTTTCTTCACATTATATAACACAGGATTCTTTACACATGGAGCTCTAGAACCCGCCAATTTCCTGAATTTCCAATGTTCTTAACAAAACCCAAACCCTGCCTCTGCACAAAGTACAAAAAATCTGTATAACTCCGCCGGAAAAATTCACCAACGGCGGCGGCGGCGACGACGACGACGACGAAGATGATAATCGAGAAAGTGGAATTAGGAACGGTGAATGCATCAGCATCACCGGCTTACAAATCGCCCTTCACCATCGGCGATGAAGTCGAGGTTAGTAGAGAGGAAGTGGGTTATAGTGGAGCTCGCTACGAAGCCGTCATTGTTGAACCATTGAAGCTAGCGGCTCCGTCTCCGTACCCTAAAAGCGAAAGTAAGAAAAGGGGTTTTTGGGTTCAGTACAAGCATTTGTTATCTGACAAAGGTGAATCGGTATCTAAACGCGAGTTCGTCAGAAAACAGTCCCTTATACGACCCGCACCACCGGTTGCGAAGTGGGATCAGCGGCGGTCTTTTCGAGTGGGCGATGTTGTTGATGCATTTCATCTTGCAGGGTGGTGGACTGGGGTTGTTGTTTCAATTGTTTGGGATGATGGTGATAATAATGGTTGTAGGTTCCGGGTTGCTTTCAAGGACCCGGATGAGGAGATTGAATTTTCTGAACATGACTTGAGGTTTCATCTGGATTGGGTTGGTGGAAATTGGGTCCGTCCTGATCCGCCACATGAAAAGGTACTCCCTTTGTACCATTTTTTTTGATTTTTTTTTTTATAAGAATGGTGCATGGGTTTGCACACACCTCGACTAGTTCCACGGGATAATAGATAAGAAGAAATCATGTAGTGTTTTTGTTTCTGTTGGGATTTGAAACTGAGACCTTGTCGAATGCCACGTCCATTTCTGCTTCGGTTCATTCAAATGCGTTAACTTGGGACAGGGGGAGTAATAAGTTTACCTTCAATTTGCTTGTGTTTATTTAAGATCAACTTGGCCAGAACTTTGAACTAAATAGCAAAGTTTTGTTCATACTGTTTTTATGCAAGGGAGTTGGATATTTACTTATTCCATGCAACGATTTTTCTTATATATGAACATGGAATCTTAATAAAAAAATTCACTAATTTTAAAATGACAACCAGTTCGAAGACAATTTTGATTATGTATTGTATGGTGTTCTTACTAGGGTGGTTGACGTGTTTTCCTTGTATGTGCTGGGTGGACACTTCTCTGTTATTTACTCTATATCGTGCACTTTCTCAACGCTAGATATGATTTTGCATTTGCATTAATAGATTGTTCAGCACACTCTATCTGCTTATGCATCCAGTTATAAAGAAGTAGTGTGAATCAACTTGGAGCTCAAAGTCTCGGTCACTGGTAGCTAGTGTATATTTGTTATTGTTGAGTCCCACGTCGGTGCGACGAGTTGAAATGGGCCTCTGTATATAGGTCTTGAGCAATTTTTACCTATTGAGCTAGCTTTTAGGGTTGAGTTAGGCCCAAAGTCATTTTCTTTATGATGGTATCAGGGCTAGACCCATATCAATTCATGGTTTACTGATGTTGGCCCCCATATTAAATTGCCCACACTCCAGATGTCCAGTCTTGGGTGTGAAAGGATGTTGAGTCCTACATTTGTGGGCTGAGGAGAAATTGGTTATGATCTTGGGCAATCCTCACCTCTTGAGCTAGCTTTTGAGGTTGAGTTAGGCTCAGTGTCCATTTCTTTGTCAGTTAATATGTTTTGATTGGACCTCCCATATCATTGATAACGATCCTTATGCCCATATTGTGTCAAAAATATCTTTATGTTCCCTTATCTTCACAGTTTAATTAGTGCAATGATTAGTTTGCTTGTCCAGTATATGCTTCAGGTAGAATAGGTCATTTTGTCTTGAAGAATATCACTTGCTAGTATGATGGTGGAGCATGTAATTGTTGGTTTGCATGACGTTGATAATAATATCTAAGTTCATCATGTTCTAGCCTAATTATTTACCTGCTCTAAGTTCAATGGATATCCATCTGTTTTAATAATGAGGTTATGTCCAAATTTTGGGAGTAGTTGTCTATTGTGAGATAACCACAGTTTGGCTAAAAAATTGACAGTACGGTATAATTTCCTGAGTTTTTGATATGTTTTCCTATCACGATGTCTTGGAGATGCCATTGTACATCTAATTTTTCCCGGTTTTATTTATTCAAAGCTTTTCATCATTAAGCAATATAATCACTTACTCCTGTGTCAATTGTATCAGATGTCTCTTCAATTGGGAACTCCAAGTCCTACATTAAATCATATGATCAAGGGAACAACCTCTTCTAAGATGAAACTGGAAACAGATACTAGGACTGATGAGGTACGGCCTCCGAAGAAGTTAAGAAGTAGAAAACATATTGTAGAAGCTTTGGAGAATCAAGAATTACCTAGGCCTTTTGTATCTGGGAAGGCATTTGTAAGTGGCTTCTACCATCTTATGGCTCGCTCATGCTTTTTACTTCTGATGTTTTGAATGATAATTCTTTTTGAACTTCTGTAAGTCTTCTATCATTTATTTCCTTTGATAACTGTTTTGTCCGGGCTAGCTTGTCGTACCTCGACTTTTTTCATGGGTTACCTCCCACTAGCACATGAATTGGGTAATTCTGTCCACCGAGGCTTGGATAGATGGGAGGAAATCACCAATGTTGTTGCCTCTGCTGCGATTTGAACCCGAGACCTCATGATTCTTAATCCACTTCATTGAGTGCAATCCTCATGGTAGCCTACTTCATTGAGTGCGGTCCCCATGGTTCTTAACCCACTTCATTTATTTTAATGTTGTTTTCAAATAGAATTCGTTATTGTAAATACTACTAATATTTATCAGTGGTTGTTTGCAGAGGTAAATGTTTATCATGATTGAGGTTTTTGGTCAATCTTGCTTATTTTAATTTTGTCCATAAACACTAATTTGTATTGTAATTAGGTTTATGAGTTATATTTGGAGTATCCAAATGGTGGTGGTGGTGGGGTGTGGGGTGTGGGGGGTCCAAAATAAACTTTGAGGCTACCCAAAAAAAGAAGAAGAGAAAGAGCCAAATTAAGACGAACTAAGATAAATTCGATACATTTCTCAATGTTGTACAATCAGTTCCATTGTAAAGCTTTAAAATTTTAAAGGATAAAGCCAAAAATTAAGTAACTAATATACGATTATGAACATTTCTAGGTTCAAAGTCAATTTCATTCTCAAGTGCACATCCAATTACTGCATATTTTGTTATGTATAGACCTCATTTCCGCTACCAACTTATTTGTTCCCATAGCAATATACTATAAAAAATTCATCTCCAAAAAATATATCTTTGTGTTTACACTTTTGCATCTAGCCAAACTCATATGCTCAAACTGATCATGAAAACCATACTCCTGAAAAGCATCTAGCCAAACTCATATGCTCAAATTGATCATGAAAACTATTGACTTCATAGCTATGAGGACTAAGATATTATCCCAAAAATCTGCCTTCCAACCCTGTACCTAAGATAAGACTTTGTGTCAAAGTACTCTTATACATGAGCAATTTAATATTACATAAATGTACCTTGCATTTTCCTTTAGCCCCATTTCCATATGCATGTTCTTACTTCCCGCTGTGCTATATGTGGCATCATATATTCCATCTTGCATCCCTAATAATATAAAGATTTTACAAATTAAAAACCCGATGCTCCATAATGTCCAGAGGAAACTTGTCTGAAAAAATTGATGTTCCATAAAAGCCAAAGAACATTCTTACACCCATTGTCCCATTCTATTAAATCTTAGTGTACAAGGAAAGTTATTTTTTCTAGGAAAATGTTGATACTATATTTTTTTTGTTTCTACATGTTGCGTTCACTCACACACTTAATTATCCTTCTTGCTCATCATGGTAATAAACTAATCAAGTTATAAAAGATAAATACATAGACAAAAGAATTTATGTGCCATAACCAAGTTTTTCATGAAAAGGGTCGGATGATACCTAATGAACTTTAGAATCAACCAAGAGAAAACAAAAAACCCACTCTAACAACACATAACTACATGGTACATACTATCTTGTTTTCATCTTCTTACTGCCTTCAATCCTCAGACTTGTGAAGATTAATGTAATTACTTTGTACTCTTCTCTAGACTTTATTGTTGTCTTGTCTCCATCTGGACACCACCCTCATTTCCTTGCGAGAAGTTTAAAAATGGAAGTCTTTGCTACAATTCTTCAGGATGCTGTGAAAAACTAAATAAAAGGAAATTTTAGCAACGACAAGTATTTTACAGAAACAAATTTCCCAAAAATAAAGTTAATTAGTTATTTAGTATTAGTACTAATAAGCATGCAATGACCATCATAAAGAACCTACAAAGACACATCAAGGTGTGAGATGACCACCCTTTCGAATTACAACATTTGAAAGATAACTAACTAACCCAAAAATAGCTACAATAGATTGCTGGTATAGTTTTGTACGGAACTTTGTTGCAATGCATTTTGTGCTGTATCTGCAAAGAAGGAAAAATTGGTCAAATTTACATCCATGGAAAACTTAATATATCCCAAATCAGCAGATTAAATTAATGACAACCCTGCAAAAGAAGCAGAAGGTTGTGAAACGGGCAATTTCAACTTTCACTGAATAAAGACGTTCCGGCTTTCAAACATATTTAAGAGGAGGCTGTGAAAAGTTAAAAGAAAACGAGCAAGCAAACTACTTTCATTGAATAAAACGTTTGATCTTACGTTTGGATTTTTATGCGTATCATAATTATCCTTATTGCGCAAACTCATTAGCTCTGGCTTAGATAGTTTGTATAGTTAGCCAGAGATTTTTTTGTAAGCTCAAATGCCATATCTTGTAAATTTTGCATCTTCCTGATGCTGTTATTAATACCACTTATCTTATCAAAAAAAAAAAGGGGATGGTTCTTTTGGTTTTTGAAGAAGTGTCTTTTATATTTGTAAAATAGTATAGTAGATAAATATGGGAAATAGGATTAAAGCCAAAAATTGACAAAAGAAGATAATTGGGTTTCTTGCTTAACGAAACGTGCCATGTCACCAGTTTTATGTCCTACAATTATATATTTATATAATTGAGGATCCTGTCTTAAATAACAAGGATATAAACGACGAGTGTGTTGAGAAATTTGACATTTCTACTTCAGAACCTTCAAGCATTAAGAGAACATGAAAAGTTGAACTACTGTTAGTTTTTTCTACATTGTACCCAGCAATTTTTTCTCTATGAACCTTCTCATTTAGATCCTGCTTTCCCTTTTTGTGAAAACTATATGTCTCTGTGCTGAAGGGAATGAGATTCCCGACTATCCGTTCTTTCCTGCCTGTTCTCTCCATTCTGTTGGTACAAACTGAATGTCTGATTTTTCTCTTTCCCAGGTCACTGAAAAATTAAAAGAAACAAAGAGATTAGATCCCCAAATATTGTGACTTGAAGAACTAATTTTGCTTCTTAAATATACTTCAATAATCTTCCTTTTTTTTACCCGTTCCTAGGAACTCTCGGCCTTTTGTCCCTTGGTGACACGAAGCCACAACCTTAAAGTTGGAGGTGGAAGGTGCTTACCACCTAAGCAACCCCCTCTTGTCAACAATAGACAACAACAACCCCCTCTTGTCATACTTCAATGATCAAGTTCTGTGGTTTGTTCTATGTTAAATTGAACTTCACTGGCTACTGATACTTTCAGTTTGTTTATCAACTTTGTTAGAATTTTCAGATTATAGCCTAATCAGCATTGTTAATAAATGACTGTTTTCATCTGTGTTGAAGCAAAAGTTGTTGGTTTACATACCTATGTATCTCTGTATTGGGGTTGTAATTGGAAAGGGAAACAGTTTGATAGAGCCTGACTCTTTTGGTGGTTTATGCTAAACTTTTGCAGACTAGAAAATCAAGATTACTTGATTTTGTAGAAAACCAAGATTACTTTGAAAGTGTGGTTGATGTGGGAATCCTTTCACCCTGTGTCCAGTCTCTCCAGCACACCGGAGATGAGGATGCAAACCTAAGTGATTTTGAATTTCCAATTATTGAGGTAACTTATTATTATACGGCTCATTCATCTGCATCTAATCTATTATTTAGAATCTGGGAATTGACATTTGCATATGATACTTGGATACCAGAATACCATCACCTAGAATGGTTTGATTCTACCTACAGCATGGGCCTAAATAAAGATTTCAATGATATAAAAGATGTCATTGATTAAAGTCTGAATAATCCGTAGGCTTGAGTTTCCTTGCCTTTCTCCTCCATAAGTTCACTTTTCTGTTCATTTCTGATTTATTCTGGTATTTGTTTTCTATTTTATTTTTTGTCATCCAGGGAAGCAGAAAGAGAAGTACCATGGACCTGTCTGCCCATAGATCACTTGCTGTGACACAAGGTAACTGATTTTGGAATAGGGTTTTGTTCACCTGTTGCATCATTGCATAATGTTTTGCTTGATGACAGGTGTGGAGAAACAAGTACTTGAAAGCACTCTCCATGACTCATTTAATGAACAGAATGCAACAAATCAAGCCGAGTTATATGATGGGATAAATACTTCAGCAGGTAAAACATGCATTTCCAGTGCAATTTTAACACAATATTTCTAGTGTAGTCGTGTATCCTGTTGCAATTGCTAATCTTAATGGTGTTTAGTAATTACTAATTCCTATGTGCTTAGCTTCTTGTTTCAAAGTTTGTGGTTCTCAAGGAAATTTAATTCGAATGCTAATTAAATTATTCCTACTTGTTTTAACTTTTATCTAGATAGCTTAATAACTACTTTTGTTGTACCAAGAGCTATTAAGAACTCCTAGCTGTCTGCATTGTTTGATACTATTAAAATATGAAAGAGATTTATCTAAAACTAAGCGTCATCTATTTCTAAGTGCATGTGTTCACTTACAACAAACTGCAGTTGAACAGAAAAAAATAATATCGAGGTGTTGGTGCAAGACTGAAGTTAGTTATGGATAGGTTTGTGAGTTTGAGCTCATTAGACCTTGTAATTCTATACAGGGCTACAAGCTCAACCTTGATATTTTTAAGGACTTGAGAAGGAATTAATGTATTTCTGCACTTTCTTTTCCGGATAAGCTAGTCACATTTCAATTATTCATTTTGATATCTTCCTTAAAAAAATATAGTTGGATAGTTAATGTTAAATATTAGATGGAAGGTGACCACTACCAATCAAAGTAGTACTCGAGTGAGGTTCCTAAGCCGTCGAATCGACAACTATCATTTTCATATTCAAACGTGGTGATCATTTGAACCATTTTAAAAAATAAAAATGTTGAGACCTGAAATGTTCTGTTTCCATCTAAAAATCTCTTAAGCAGTTGCTTGTCATTTCTGATATCCCGCAGTTCCCTTGTATTTTTTATGTCATGATCAGGTTTGGTTAATCTAGTCATCATTTGCAGGAGCCTCTGCTGCAGCAGTCCAACCATGTGCTGGGACCACTATGCCTGAGATTGAGCCGAGGTTGGTACTACCATTTAAGAAGAACTCTGCTCTTTGGAGAGAATTTGAATCCATGGAAGTATTTAGAAAAATTCTGCAAAATCCACATTTTTCACCTTTAGCACAATATGAGGAGAATAAACGAGAAGAAGTAGCTTTACTGAAGATGACGAAGTATGTTTTTTTTGTTGAGAGGATACCAAAGTTAACCGTTGCTGAACTTAGTAGTTCAGCTCTCATTAGTGAGATGCTGGACACTATCAAGGACTTGGAGGAGTATGGATTTGATCTAATACCGATTAAATGTCATTTGAATGATTTGATGTTGAACAACGAGAAGCAAACTCAGCTCCGAAGCAAGTTGGAAGAAGAGGAGGGTAAACTCAAAAAATGCCTTCTTGACAAAGCAGTTGCTAAAAACGAGATTAACAAGATTGCTTTGAAGATAAAGGATCTAGAGAAACAACTTATGTCAGCCAAAACCATGATTGAGACAATGGAGCATCATATCAAGGTATCAGGATCTTTAAAGGGTGACATTTGTGATGACATTCGTCACGCTGAGCGTGATTTTGAAGCAACAGTGGCTTCAGTGAAGCAAATCTTCAGCTGAAAGAGAACTTCACCTTTTGTAAATCTTCATATGAAAGACATCTGATTTCATCGAAATGTTGGTAAGTTAAGAAATCCTTACCAATTTCAGTTTTACATAGGAGTAGCATGTTTCCCATTAAAAACAAATTTGGTACAGAACTTCTTAGTTATGAAAACATATTTTGTAAATCAGTTTCGCATGTTTCCTTCTAACGTTGATAAGAGTACTTTTTGAGTTACTTTCTAGAGAAGATTTGTGTAGTCGATGTTAACTTGTTTGGGGTCACGTAGTTGTTGTTACAGTGTTATTAACTCAGTGTGCATGTGTGTCAAGTGATGACTATTAATAACACTGTAATACTGTCTCTATATAAATGGTGTAGTTCAAAATGAGGAACTAGTAACTTGAGCAATGGTAAAAATTTGGGAGGCGAAAGAGATTGTTGTTGTGAGTATATCTATTTTAATTGTATGACTACTATTTAAGCTTGAAATTGAAATTCATATATTTAAAATTAATAGAACGAATGATATAATTTATTGGGATCCTCCCATTCGTGTATGAGATAATTTAGTACATGCGTAAATTGAATAAGCACTTGGACCTCAAATTTAATCCTTATCGGGTCTTGATGTAGAATTATTGTGATCAAATCTTTGATTCTCTTTCATATCATTTAGTGTCTTATCTTGTTTGTTTGATTTATTTTCAGTAACATATTTCATCATATTCTAAGGAAAATTAATTTGTAGAATCAATGTTTTAATGAACATATGTGAATCTTGTTGTCTGATAAATTATGTTTTGACCTTATTAATGAGTTCATGAATTCTTATGACTGACTATTTGATATATACAGATACAATAAAAAGATGATTTTCTTGATAGGTCATGGAATATTTGTTTTTTTTTTTCAATAATTACATGCAAGCAAAAGTTGGTTTCTAAACAGGTAACGTTGTTTTTCCTCCAATTTTGTCCTGACATTCCTTTTCCTCCAACTTTGCCCTTTCTTATTTTTTTGGGGCTTCACTTTCAAATAATATTTCGTGAGAAGTTTAAATTATTTCTTCTCATCACAATCAATTTCTATTTTTAAATTCTAATTTTTCACTTACATCAAATTTGCCAAACAAAAAGTTATCGAACTGTGTTGCATTGACACGATAAATGAATTAACTCAATTATTAGGTTAACAAACCAATCAATAATAACATAACCGATCACCAATAACATATTAATCATGAAACATATTTACTTGTAACTTTGACAAGAAAACATAAGAAATTATTTATTTATTTAGCCATTTTGATAAGGATGAATTAATAAAATTAATGATCTAATATCAAATTTTAATAGGAGATTTTAAACCTTTTTAATGTATTGTCGCTTTCCCCTTCTTATAAGATATAAAACTTTTAGCTACACATATTAATGCTTTCAAATTGACAAAGATTATTAATTCAGGCTAGTAACATGTTAGTGATTTATTTACCATACATTATTTTTGGATCTTAATATAAAAAACTTAATTTACTAATATAAAGATTTCAATAATTTAATTTAAACTTCTAAAATATTTGTATTGTTAAAAATTTAGTATAGAAGTAATTCATATCGTATTGTCAACTTCTGCAAACTCCTTTAGTATAAAAGTAAAATTTAATATTTATCAATAATTATTCGTAAATTAAAAGGAGTTTTAATTCGTTGATGTTGGTTATAATTATGAGTAGAGTTTAATTTGAGGGTAATGATAAATATATGAAAAGGTCTTTTGCTTTTTTCCTTTTCAAGTACTTTATTTCCTTAGTTTTCAAAAGCTCTATGATTAGAGGTTGCAACAAATAACAAAAAAGATAGATTTTGATGAATTATTTAGCACTAAGGGGGCATGTACATTTCAATATCTGTTTAAAAAGTGAAAAGATGATTGAAAATCCAAGATTTGTAATTATTATTATTCTTTTTTTTGGTTAACAATTATTACTATTATTCACATAAGAAGGGACCATGATGTATCATCTTTACTCTTTACAAGAACTTGAACACAACAACATTGATAAAGGTCAACTTGATTAATTGTAGCATAAAGTAGTACAGGTTAAGTAATTTCACTTAACAAATGAAAATTTACTAAACTATTACAATCACAAACAATTCTTGTGTACTTCCTCTATACTATTTTTTTTTATGACCGTTGTGCTTGAATCGACTTTCATGCCCTATCTTTACAAAGTAACTTTTCACCTAATGTTTTTGTCAGTTGGAATTTAAATTTGAGACTAATGACTCCCAACTACTTTATTAATCACTAAATAATTTCTTTTTATTTTTAAAATATTGGGAGTCATTAGCGGTTAATTTATAGTATTTGTCACGTGTTTTTCAAATATTATACTAATTTTTATTTGTAAAAATAAAAAATCTACATATACCTAAATTTGTTTAAATATTTTTTTTACTTAAAATTAGACAGAAAAAGAGAACTTTTGAAAGTTGACAGGGAAGAAGGATAGCAACAAGACCAATTTTGACTGGTGGTTGGTTGGGAATCGGGACGTTGGCTAACTTGGGAGTTGGGACTTCATCATAGTGTGCACTCACAGGCGGATGTTTTATTTCCGTAAAGTTAGTTTGACTAAGCACGAAATATCTTTTTAATTTTTACTGTATTTTGTAATTTATGATTTAAAATAAGTGATAGATATTTGTGTGACTATAAATTATTTCACAAGGATAAAATATATATTTTAAAATTAAATTATTATTTAATATAAAATATATGTCGTTCTTTATACGACGGACTAAAAAGGGAAGTAACCAAACTAGAAAAGAAATTGCATCACATCAATTTGGAGGGAGGAGTTGTGTACTGCTCGCTCCGTCCACTTTTAATTACCATTATTTCCTTTTTTAGAATTAACTATAATAACTTTAACTAACATTTTATGATGTAATTTTTTATTATTGATATGTAAAAAATTACAATTTATAAGTATTATTTTTTATATTATTTTTAAATATCTAAATTTTTTATTTAAATATATCAAAATAACTTGTAAAAAATGTAGAAACAAGGTGACTGACAGAAAATGACACGAGATGAAAATGGAAAAAAAAATCTCGTGCATACTCACTTCATTATAACAAGTCTTTACATTACTTGCCTTTCTTCATTAACAATAAAACGACAGGTGCCTATCTGCCTATGTCATTTCCATAGTCACTAAATAATATTATTTGATTAGTCTCAATTTATATGATAATGATGATATAAATATAAAAATTTTAAATTAAGAATTTATGAAATTGATAGATTAATTTATAATTAATAATTAATATTATAGCAAGTGGGCATCTATAGAATGTTATGTTGACATAATGCCGGCAGTCAATTGGTAAAGTCACTTTCAGTCTTAGCTTGATTCCACTAATTAATATTACCATAATTCATTTATTGCATGTTATAGCCAGCCACTTTTAAATTTTACACATGCATGCAGTTCATATATATATATTTAAAAAATCATTATTTTTCTACTGAAAAATGTTCAACAATTTTTTTTTAGTATTTTATTGAGAATTTATTTTCCACAATTCATTTATTCAATGAGCCAATTCAATGAGAATGAAGTGGAAAAATAATATTTTGTATAACAAATTTTTTATTGATTCGTGATGGAAAAAGTTTCGTTCCTAATAGTTTTGTATAGTCATATATACTTTAGTTATGCTCTATTAATTTCTGATGTTGCTTATATACACACATACACGTGCACGGGAATGAAATTGTAATTATTAATCTAGTGTTTGCAGTTTCACTTTTCATTTACATTACACCATGCATAAATCAAAATCTCAATTGCATAATCAATGCAACTTAATTAATGAAATCATATTACTATCACTTTATTGTTCCAAAACAATTATGATCTAAAACAAGTAATAGGGACTCCGTGCCTATTTTATAACTTTTTTTAATAAAAAATGTCTGTATAGTAGACCCAATTGGAATATAATTGCTTCGTTAATAGATCCAAATTTGCATAACAAAGGAATTTCTTCGTGCGGGGTCGTGAGCTATATTGTGGAGGTAAGGGTTGCTCGCCTCTATACGGTTTGGCTTTGTTATCGCTCATGGATGATTTTCGTTAGTATTAGAGCAGAATCCATTCTAATTTTCATTTTTATGGTGGGTTTCGATCAGACAACCTAATATATGCAAAATGGTGCCTTAATCACCAATCCGCAAAGCAAGCTTTATTTAGTTAGTTCTTTTCATTTGTATTTATACGTTAAAATATCAATTTAATAGGTGTTTCGTAAAATTTTCATATTGAAACAGTATTACGGGACATCACTTTTACTAACGTGCATCTTCCTTTGTGGTGCCCTCGTTGTCTTCAAAGTAAAGCTTTTGATTGCACAGTATAGCCCTCAGCAGCGTTAAAACATGCGTGGGGGTGTGTGGTACAATGACACGGACGAAGTGGCATGGATATGTGCTTTGTGTTGTGACATTAGACTGGCTGGTGAAAGTAAGGTAAGGGGTAGATAGTACACTCAAAAAGAAAAGCAGTAGTCTCTTCGTCCAATAATAGTTGTCCATTATAGTAAAAAAGTTATTCAGTAATATTTAATCAGTTTAAAAAATTAAGGGATAATTTATCTTTTGTGTCTATTTTAATCTTGCTATTAAACACTATTATTATTTATCATCTAATATATTTTTTAAAACATTAAATTTAATAAAATCAAATAATAAAATAGTATTAACAGCCTTTGCATGGGCGTCAAAATTGATCCCACCTTGGGATTGAAGCTGCCCACATTGCACCCCACGTCAGGGGTCAAACAGCATCTCTTTTCCCTTTTACCTAATTTTCTATATATATATATATAAATCAACCACCCTTGCACTTGCATGCACCTGTCTCCTCATAGGCGGCGTATCCAGGATTTTAAAATGATAAATGCATTATTATAAAAAAAATTGATTTATAATATAAATTTAATTGGTTCGATATTTAGGTTTTTACTATTAAAAATCGTTAAAATTTTAAAATTATAGGTCTAAAATTAATTACCAATTACCACTTAAAGAAGTGTTATCTAATTTTAGAAAGAAAAAAAAAACAAGATAAATATAAAATTCAAATTTCTAACCTCGCGGAGAGAGGTACACCCAGTCATAATTGCATTATGTGATACTTCACGTGTGGGTTCACACATCTATATTTTAATATATTTTTTAAATATAATATTACTATATATGATTTCGGAAGAGGATCATGAATTCACGTGAACCCGATGATCCCCTTAGATACGCCTTGTCAGTCTCCTTATAATATCCAAAATGCATTTAAATATTATTTTCAATTTTTTGTTAAAGAATACTAATGACTAATATCCCTCCGTTCTAGTCAAGTTGAAGTTGACGATATGAATCGTCACTTTTTTCTTTCATATAAGCTCATTTCTTAAAATAAATAAAATTGACAATATGTGATTTTTGGCCCGCTAGCCTCGTCCCTTTTAACACGTTTACTCGTCATAGTTTCATACCTTTGAAACGGTGCACTTTGCAAGTTGACACAAAATATATTTAAACCATCTCAATCATCCTTTTAACAATTGTGGTCGTTTTTAAAACAATTAATGTGGCCGCCATGCAATGAGAAAAATATTTACACAATAAAAGATAATTACACATAAATTTTCATAACAAGTACTAATCGATAGCAACATGACTAATGTACTCTAATTAAATAGATTTCGTAAAAAGAATCAACATAAATATGTACTATAAAATATGCATATCCATAACTTTTTAGATCGATAAGCCACATGCCCAAATATTCATCTTGCTTAAATGCTAATTGTTCTAATCCAATGAATCCCATGCTAATTTTCATTTGGTACCACCAACCGTACATGCAAATATAATTTACTATAGCAAAGACAAATTTTCATACTGGTATATATAAGCTAAGGTCCTTTAAATGGTAAAAGATGGTCAATTTGAATTGAAATTAAGAATATCCATATATATACTATGTCATAAAGAATGCTTTGTACTGGTCGTTTACATGTGCCTCACCAACTTGACAACAAGTATAATTGAAAATTTTGTCCTATGTTATACATGCTTATGCAGAACCCACTTCCAACTTATAAAATTATACTCCGATCTTCCAGTCATTTTTACTTGTCCATTATACTAAAAATCAATCACGGTCATATATATTTAATAAATATAACAAACCGGCTGGCCGGTCATCGACCCCTACTTATTATATGTCTTTACGAATTGCAATAAATGATACTACGTAATAAAGTACATATTAATTGCTTATTATTAAAAATATAAAGAACATGAGTTCGTTATCAACTGAATTTGAATTTAATTTGGATGTCACTATCTAATTAAAAGAGTTCATACAAACATGCTTACACAGCATACCATTTATAAGATCATGAACAAAATCAATATAGAAAAGAGTGCAGTCCAAGTACTTAAACACAACAAACACTACATATTTATAGTAGATGATGAACTATCACATTAAATAAATTCGATGAATGAAAGTGCATAAAAAGATATTCTGAAGACAAAAATCCTTCCATGAATTTAATTTTTACTCATCCGAGTGCTTCAGAGTGCACTATTTTTGTATAAAAATGTCACTATCCATAACAACTGGGTAACAACAAAAGAGACTATCTACTAGGCTAGGGTTTTTCTTCCCAGTTCTAGCTAGCTATCTCTTTATTCTGAGCAAAAAAAAGCATACTAGTAATACAGATCTAACAATTACAGACATAATTGATCAGAAAGGGGAGAAAAAGAACCTGCATTTTGCGGTAAAATTGTACTTAACTTTGCCATGTTTTGTGATTTTGCGATTGATTTTCGTTCGGAGTGCTATTAACTAGACCTGCTATGTTGAAAATGTCGCTATGAGAAAGAGGTCTTAAGCCTAAGAAATCTTTGGTCATATCATCGTTACCACCGCCATTTTCGTTTTTCGGATTCAAAATGCTAAATGGATCGTCGAAATTCGATCCTTCAAATCCTGTAGGATTAGCGGATGAGTACGAATTCATCATATCCTGAAGAGAAGGAGTGGGATGAGGTGCAGTTGATAATGGGATTGTAACAGGAGCAATACCAGCAGAGGGATTAGCAGCTTTATTCCCATATGAAGCCAAGCTATTGAAAAAACCAGTGGTGAGGTCTTCACGTGAAGACAAATTGAGTCCAAAATCTGTTGTGTTGCTAACAGACACAGCAGCAGTAGCAGTAGCAGACACGTGAATTTGGTGGGGTCTCATCAGCATGGCTGGGCCTGATGAAACTGCAGAAACAGTACTCGCTTTGTTACTCATGGTCGCACCCATCTGAGCTGCCTTCTGCAACAACGCAGTTGCAGAAATATGTGGAGAGGCCGTTGCTCCAGATGTAGGTCCGGATAGACTAGGGTTAGGGTTCATAAAGCCGCCTTGTTGGTGGTGGTGGTTCTGCGTGTAGTCCTGATCACTGAACCTAGATGATTGAAAGATCGATGAACTTAGGTCAATAGGGTGTGGTTGTGGAGGACCAGGTCCAGGACCACCACCACCTCCAACCAATAGCCATGGAGGAATCTCAGGCCTCAAATTGAAACCAGTTTGTTGCTCTTTCTTCAAGGAAAATGTAACTGGAATTTCATGGTTAAATGGTTGAAACTGAAAATTCATTTGAGATGTCGAAGAACCAGCTTGAGATGGGAGAATTGGATTTCCTGTTATCGCTCTTGCACTTTCTTCCGCTAATGCATCGCAAAATGCTCTGTGAGTTATGAAACTATCCCTCCTGAAAAAATGCAAATAAATATATTCAGTGCTTAACTTCTTCTTCCGCCATTGACGACCTTGAGAATCCAAAAAGTAGAATTCAAATTTAAATTTGAGATATATTAAAGAGGATGAAGAGGAGAGAGAATACTACTACTATCTGACTAGACTCTATGGTGTTTTTTTTCATGATTCGTCTTCATATGCTTTTGGAAAATACTGTATATATGAATGATTTCCATTGTTAGTTACCTTGAAAAAAGCGTTCCACAGTCACATCTATACTCTTTGGTACCACAAGTTTTGGAGTGAGCTTTCCAGTCAGATTGAACTGCATAACGCTTTGAACATTTCTCACATTTCCACTTCTTCTCTCCATGTTTTCTACAAAAGTGTTTTTTGATTCCAGTGAGATCTCCAAGAGCTCTTGCTGGGTCATGATGAACACAGCTGGTTTCTGGGCAAACATACACTTTTTTTCTTATTTCTTTGCTTGTTCTTTGCTTGAGTTTCCATGGTAAGTTGTGTCCTCTTCTGTGAAGCTGCAGATTCTGATCTCTTTGAAATCCTTTGTTACAGATTTCACAAACAAATCTATTGGTTGCCATTAGTGTCTTTGGTGACAAAGCTATCACTTCAGCTTCTGGGTCTGTTACCACATGATTGGTCCCAAAAAGGGGAAAAGAAAAAGTTGAAAGGATTTCATAACCAAAAAGAAAGCATATAAGAAAAGTACTTCAAAAGCTTTGAATTCAAACCTGGATTCCCAGGTTGATTTCTCTTCTTCTTGATTTGTTGTGCAGGTTGAGTTTGTTGATTTGGAGGAGCAAAGTTATACTGATGATGAGGATAAATATTATTATTATTATTATCATTTCGATTCGAAGAAGATACACTTGCTTCACCAGATGCAGAAGTTAAATTTGACATGTTCTCCTCCATAACAACAACAGGTACTTGAGCTTGTTGATTCATTAAATCCTTCATCATCATCTTCTTGATCTCTTTCGTCTTGCTCTTCAAGCTAATCTACCAACTGATTTTGATCAAGACACTCATATTTATTAATGGGAAGCAAAGATCTTTCCTTAAAACAAGTATGAGTAAGAAAGATATAAATATGTTAAGAGATCTAAAGACAAAACAAACCTAGAAAAAGATAAAGTAGATGATATATATAATGGACAAAACAAGAACACTAAATTGGTTTCATTGAGGCTTGTTTGAACCTGAAAAAAGAAAAGAATAAAAGGAAACACCTTCAACTACCTCTCTAGTCTTGTGGTTTCTTCTTCCTTTGGCATCAACCCAACAAACAAATCTTGTTTTTCCAAACCCCAAACAAAAGAAAAAGAGAAAGAAAGAAGCCTGTTTTTTCTTTCAAGTTTCCAATGGATATATAATCAGCTTGCTAAAATCAAGAAAATCCAATAATAAACATGCATATAAGAACAAATAAAACTGGACCAAATTTCTTACAACTGTTAAGAAAGAGAAAGAGATTTGGATGAGAAGAGGGAATCCTCTCTGTAATCCTCTCCACAAGAAAGAAAGAAAGAAAGAGACCACCCTACGGCTAACTCTGACGTGCACTTTCTGTCTTTTCTTTTGTTCTCTTCTCAAACCCCAGAAACAAAGAAATTAAAAAAAAAATCTCATCTTTCTTTATTGTATTACTAATAATTCTGCCTTTTAACAAAGTCTCAAATGAAAAAAAAATCACTTTCCTTCCTTCTCTCATCAAAAAGCAAACCATGTAAAAAGAGTATGTGATTTTGTATTTATAAAGATTTGAGATTTGGAAAGGTTTGATTTAAACATCATTGGTACACACACCAGTAGACCCCTTTTCTCAAATGCAACTTTCTACAGTATTATTTTTACTGTGATATGATTGAGTAATTGATTAACTCTTAATTCTACTACTAAGTAACACAGACACCAGTATTGTCTAAAAGTTTACTATTTTTTCCCTTCACTTCTTTACAAGTAGCTTCCCCTTTTTTCCACCTTTCATTTCATTAATCATTCAACCTTAATTTAATTTTATTTTTGAAAGACAAACTTTGCAGAAATTTCTGACATTATGCCAGTCTATGCTAATTTTTAAAAAATTAACAAGTAAAGAAATGGAAATAGTGACCTCTGCCTAATTTTTCCCTCCATCCTCTTCCCTCATCTTATTATTAATTTTAGCAGGCGAAGGTGACTAAAGAAAAAAAATTCTCACTATTTAAAATAAACCATTGAAATTGTTGTCTATAAATCAATTCACATTTCAATTTTTTTCTCTTTAACTTCCGAGTCAGCTTTTGAATACCTCGATTAATCCCTCGTGATATCTGACACCACCTACGAAAATAGGAAGAATCACATGGTGTTATTATTTTTTTGGAAGAATTTTGAATATGAGACCATAAAAGGGAGACATTTTTAAAAAGCAAACTAATTAAAGCGATGGACTAGTATCTCTTTTGTGGATGACTTGATTTTGTTTTAGATTTTTAAATCCATTATTCTGTTTCCCATTTAAATGTGTAAATTTACAGAACTGTAACAAAAAAAATTAATGGAAAACATATTGATCAAGAACATTTTCGAAAGCAGTGTCTTCACGGATCCCAATTACGGGAGAAAGTAATATAGCTATCAACCTGAAAAACTGGGTAACTTTCTGGGGGTAAAAAGACTTTACACTGAAAAATATTGTGGTTTCACGGGCTAACAATGTTTATATAAATTAACCTGCACTATCGAGTGCTTATAGTCAGTTTTCACAGGTAAGGTTCACGTATATTCTATCCTCTTAAAATTTTATTTTATAAAATTATATATGATTCGTGGTTGTTGGCGATAATAACTTAATCAAGATTTTTGTTAATAATAATATATTAAATGTAATTTTATAATTGAGGTCTCTCCCGAAAGAGCATATGTAGGCAACATCGCAAGCTTAACCCCAACTGCCCGCCCAGCCACATTGTGGAAGTAGAGTTTTTCAATAAATTTTCTGCTTAAGTAAAACATATAAAAATTAAGTATGGAAAAGAACTGAATTTAATATCTCAAAATTAAAGCTGAATTTGTTTCTTTCTGTCGACATCCTGCAATGTACTATAGGTAACTACTGTAGCAAATGCACGTATTATTTCTCTTGTACTTTTTTTATATTTGTTTAACTCAATTTGTTGTGTAAATATATTTTCTCTCTTTTGTTAGTGGTAGCATTTTTGCTTTAAAGTAGATAAATGACCCATTTATCCACATGTCAAAAAGTTAATAGAGCCTTACACACCTTTTGTTGATTGAGCCTCATAAAAAATTTCACTACTGTATAGTAATTTATTTTTAATGATATCATTTTTGAGTTATTCAGCATTAATAAAGAAAGTAATTAAAAACAAACAATACATTTATTAAAAAATGAAAGAAAGTATTGTCTTATTAGGTAGTGTTCAGATTAAAAAATATACATCCACAGTTTACGAGGAAAAAAATGTATGGTAAAGTATAATAAAATAATAATATTGTTTTTGTCATTTTCTTGTTTATTCCTCAATGATTTAGTTTTGGAAATGGGATTTTGCTTTACCCAAAGTATCAGACATGCTCTCCCAGCTCATCTCTCACTTTTAAAAAATAAAATAATAATACACTGCACTGTATGATCTGCTTTTATTTTACAAAAATCAATATAGTTTAAAAAGGTGATCAGAAAATATATATATATTAAGAGAAAAAAACCTCTAATGTGAGCTCCTAGAATGCTACTCGTGTTGTTCTCCACAAGTCTCTTTTTTAGATTCCATTATTAATTTACCATTAAAATAGAGATCTCTTAGCTATTCATGCATGCATCTGAGTATAGGGATAGTAATGAGGCTGTGCGGGTGAGGGTGAGGTGGGTTTAAGGTTATGCGGACGGAGTGGGTCAATCTCTAAGCGGATGGAGAGCGGGGCAGAGAATATATATATATATATAGGCTGTTTTAGTACAACTTTCATTTCATTTTAAGTGATTTTCTAGCCTTTCTAAATTGTGTCAAAGTATGTTATTTTTAAGAAATAGAAAAGTTATTATTTTCTTTTTCTTTTTTACATTCCTGAGAAAGCTTCTAGAACTTTATTACATTTTCAGTGCATATGTCAAAGAATCTTTTAATAAAATAATCAACTTAATGAATGTTATTGATTAATTGAGTCATGACTCACGATAACAAAATATTTATGGCTAAGTTCTTTTTAAAAATATGAGAATTTGTTATCTTAAAAATAATAGTACATATCATCTGCTTTACAGGTAAAACAATCTATTAGTATATAATTAAAAAAAAATATACGCTAACGACATATTATAATGTAAACTAAAACATTAAATCGAAGATAGTTTGTAAGTAGAGAAGTAGGGAATTCCAACCAAATGAACCTGAGTATTGATAACGTTTAGGTAGAGAACGTTTTACCCCACATGAGTTTATTCCGTATAAATCTAAATTCAAATTCAAATTAATCGAATCAATAAAATTTACAAATCAGCTAGTTAAAACAAATTAGCAATACAGTATATTCACAGAGAAAATCACGAGGAGGCATAGAAGTGGGTCCGATCCAAAGCTAAAATGATTGAGCAAATAGAGGACCTACTTAAAAAGCAGAGCAGTATGTAGTCATATTATGCATGACAGCAAGAGAAGAGAAGACGATATTTCATCCGTTAACTTTTATTTATTTTATTATTTTAAAATTTGATTTTTACTTTTAATAAATTAAAAAGATTTTTTAAAATTTTTACCCTTAATGTTTTTATTTATTTCCTTAATTACTATTCAAGATTTAAAAATATAAAGTAATTAGGAATGTGTAAAAATGAAAGTAAACGAGTAAAAATAAACGGAAGAAGTAGAAAAGAAACTAAAGAGAGTAGGACTGTCATGTTGCGTTGAGAGACAATTCGAGTTTCGCAGAAGGAGTTAGGAAACAACTGCATACAGACAATTCCAATAACCCATCGATAACGATGTGTACATCACCCTTACCATTCTACCTTTTCAAAATAGTAAAATTAAATTATATACATCAATAGTATAAAGAAAGTTAGATTTATATATAACTAGGTTCTTTAAAAGCATATTTAATTGCAAGTAAATCAGCTTAAAATGTAGGATTACAATTGATAATAAGTCAAATTACTTGCTTCAAGTTGCAACAGATAAAACCGACTTGAGAAATGATGTCATGTAAGATTTTCTTATATTGATGATATAAATATATAACAGAAACTAATAGTATTATTAATTATAACCAATAGTTCATCAGTCCTTTGCTTCCTTTCTATTTCATTTAGTTACGACTTACGAGCAAGCTGAAGTGCATTGCAAAGATTTGTACCCCCAATAAGAAATTTAACAGACTAAAGACATATCTAGAATTTGTACTCCTATGTTTAAATTTATATGACACAATTTTTTTAATTGGTTAGATATTCAATATTTTATTCATATTGAATTTTACTTATTTAGAAAAAGTCCATGAAAGTGAACTTTTCTATTTAACAATTTAATTATTTTAAGAATAATTTCTGGAACATGATGAAATCTTTTTATTTTTCTTAAATTCATACTGAATCAATTATATTAATATAAATTGAGAATAAAGAAAATAAAATGAAATAAAATTCAAAGCGTGTGGTCAAGGAAATTGCAGTAGAAGTCTAGAGAGGAAACTGATGTGGGGACCAACAGTAGACGTGGCCCATGCCGTATTCCACATTTCAAACCCCATGCAAATTGCGTCCGTATAACTGTTCTTGTCCACGCTTAGCTTTCTTCATTTTTTTTAAAAAAAGAATAATAAAATTGGTTAAACAAAATAAAATTTGAATTGTTAAGTAATGAAATCATTATTATTATCTTAAGTAGTATGTTTAAAAAAAGAACGTCTTTTTCTGTTTTTTATAATTTTTTAATTCAACTTTTCACATGACATAGTTTAAACCATAAGATTAAGAATCCATTTGAATTAGCTTACAGAAAATAACTTTTAAGTTAAAAAAATAAAAAGTAGGAAGAGTCCAATATTTAATTTTTAAGTTATTTTAAATTATTTTAATTTGTCACATTCTCAAAAGCTAAAAATGACTTTAAAATAGATTTGACTAACTTTTAACCAATCTTCTTTATTTTCATAAATTGTATGTTAGATTAAAATCAGACAAACAAACTAAAACTAAATTGAAAAGAACTGTATTTTAGCCTTTACATTATTTACTAGCCAATAATTGATTGGGAAAACTAAAGAACCCTAACAAACTTAAAATTTAAAGTAAACGTGCTAATATTATAACTAAAATATTAGCGCCACCTCTTTTATTATAATATCCCAAGTTTCGATAGGTTTGCATGAATTTCCTAATAGATTGTAACAATCCTTTTATATATGCTATTTAATTTACACCTTATGACAAAAATATGGTGATTGATAAGAGTTCAATATATATAATGAAGAATAGGTCACAATTTGAAGAAAAAAGGTTTTACTTGTTACTGCGCACATACCTTCAAGTTGACTAGCTTTGTAGCTCATGCTTATTAAAAAGAGTAGTCCCATACTCAATTATTTCCGTATATAAGATGTTGACTCCAACTTACGGAGAAGAAAATTGTCATTTGCCTTGGCTGCTCATTTTCAACTTTTCCACACCGTCCATTTGTTATTTATCTTTTTTGGTCCTTTTCTTCACCCCACAAAATTTCTATTTGTTCCACTCTTTTCCATTATCAAGGCATGTTAAAACTTGAAAAGACCACGATACGATTCCTTTCATACTACACTCCAAGAAATTTGCTACTTAAATATAATTTTTAAAAGTTTGGAAAAAGAAAGATAATTGCAAGGTGCTAGAATGTCATTGAAAAGGATAAGTATTTATGTTACTATTTGTTGTTTCTTATACTTGATTATCGCAGTAAGCTTTGTCATGCTTTCTAGTATTTTGTTTTCCATTTCATCATTTCTTTTTCCATTTTACTTTGAATTGTTTTTCCTAAATCGAGGGTCTATCAGAATAAAAACCCTCTCTACCTCCTAAGATAGGATAAGGTTTGCGTGCTTTCTACTTTCACCAGAACCCACTCATGAGATTACACTAGGTATATTGTTGTTCCTTAGTATGTCATAAAAACAGGGGTGGAGCTAGGGGAAGCATGATGTTCATCTGAAACACCTTTGCCAGAAAATTATATTGTATATTCAAGGTCAATTATTATTTCTTTATGTACACTAAACGTCAAACCCCATTAACTTCTTATATATTTTATTCTTCATATTTTGAATTTCCGTGAAGACACACATAGGAGACAGAGTCAAGACCATGTTGATCAGTGCGTGCACAGTAAAAGAAACACAAAGAAGATGAGATAATTCTAAATATATATGGTTGAAAATAATATTCATATTGAATTTGCAGTCCTCATCCACCGTCACAAAGAAATAATGATCGTGGATGCAATTGTATTTTGGCGTTTGCCAGCTGCTGACTTAAAATCCTATATCAATCTTCCGATACAAATAACATCTCCAATTTGTGCTTGTAAATTGTTTTGGTAAAACAAAGTGCGACTATTTTCCTTCAACATAATTGAAACTAAAATATGCATATGCAAGAATTAGTGGGACTTCACATTGACCCCAAAGAATTGTTGATGTAAAATTCTGAATGATCTTCATTTGTTCAGAAAGAATAGCCAGGTTTGTCGAGTCAAACCTGAAAACTTACAAGCTCACGGGTACTCGAAGCCCATCATAGCTAAGTTGCACATCGATGCCTTCTGTTTCCCTCAGTTTCAGTAGCCTTTCAGTAACTACTTCATGATCCATGAGATGCATCATGCCTTCAAATCACATCAAAACATGCGCTCGTTAGCTGTGAAGCAGTTCGTGATGTGCATCAAATTTCAATCACTATTTGCTGTATCGGCATTATAATATTAGTATTAACCAAGTCATTCATATAATTGTAGTGTAAAAATCTTCCTCAAAGATAAATCATAGCTCTGGTATTTGAAGATTTACTATGGTCTAAAAGGCACAAGATGAAGGAGATACTGATCGAAAGCCTAGCCTATCATGTGTACAGAAGTAAAATAGAAAAAAGAAAGAGCCAACATAGGCATGCATCAAAAATTGAAAAGAGAACTAAAATAGGAAAAGAACAAACCAACATACCAGTGAAAAGTGTTCTTCTTGGTTTGATTTTCCGCACTTCCTCCAGAGCCTTCAATTGTTATTATGGAAATGTCAATGACAGAATGTATAATTATTCAACCGTTAAAAGCTCTTGATACCACTGCCTCCAAGCCAGCCCAAAAGAGATTAAAAAAAAAATCAGCGCTCACCCTTGGAAGTCCAAAATGTGTTGCAGAAGATCTATCTGGTCTCAAAGCATCCTAAAAATGTGAGAAGGCATTGGTTAGTTGGTTTAGCATTTAACATTAACCAATTGCTGGATAAAGGATCGCATAGTTCAAAGGATTAGAGAGAGAAAGACCAACCATGATAAGGAGTTCACAGTCCTGTAGAAGTGGGTAAGTTTCTTCTGGTATATCACTTACATCGCTAGGAAAGGCAGGTTGGGGTAGGAGAGAAGGAAAACGTTAGTGACTCAGGTTCATGCCTGCTGATGAAAACTTCAAAATCAGAGAATAAGGTTTACCTGATATAACATGTATTCCCAAATCGAAAGCCCAAAGAACGATAACCAGAACCATGCCACACAGGTAAAGGAATTACCTACTAGGGACCATGGGAACCATTAGGCATGATATTAAACAAAGCCATGATAACTAACCATTTAAACTTATAATGCACAAATAATCAGAAGACCGATGGAAGGATTAACCAAATTGTGAAAGAGACAACGATAACTACAGAAAGGCCAAGTCAAAAGAAGTACATGCACACCTTGTACATCATATTAGTGTTGTACAATTTCTCTATCCATATAGCAAGTATATAGGTAACAGGTAAGCATGACATTTCTTAAACAATGGGCTGCTGATTTCATATCCTTGTGTAAGTTTTTTTTTTTGATTTGCACCGGGTGTCCGAGTCTCTTTGAGCCCCGATTAATCCCGGGGGTGCACAGGCCCTCGGCAAGGAGTTTCCCGCAAGTGCACCACGGTTAATTCAGGTTTTACCCAGTCCGATGGCCCNGTTGTACAATTTCTCTATCCATATAGCAAGTATATAGGTAACAGGTAAGCATGACTTTTCTTAAACAATGGGCTACTGTTTTCATATCCTTGTGTAAGTTATTAACCACGGATTCATGACACTGGCAAATTTTTTGCCTCTCACTGCACCCTCCCTAAGATGCTACTCTCATTAGGACTTTGAGCAATTGGAAATTAAATGCATTCCAGTTGCTACCACTCAGGCGGTCACAACAATTTAGATCTTAAATCAAAGTCTACACTTTACAGTTTCATTGCCAAGTACTCATGTTTTGACGTAAAAGGATTACCTATACATTTTTTAGTAAGAAGCTAGGATTCCAGCCAAACAATAAGCGCAAAAATATGATCCCCAATAAAACAAGAGGGTCAAAAAATCACTTACGTTGGGAAACAGTTGCTATAGACATAGAGCACATCCTTTAGCAATCAAATATTTGCAAAGGTACTAATGAGTCCAACTAAATCAACTAGTAGAGTAAGAAGCCTCAACCTTAAGATCATGCACAATGAATGGATCTTCCTTTATGATGTTAAATTGCAACTCTGAGACTGCAGCTCCCGGGATGATATCACTTTTGTCTATCAAATAATAGTGAGTTTTCTTCATCACCTAAAAATGAAAGAACAATTTGCAAATTCTGAGCTAATAAAAATAACATTTTCTGGAGCAAGTTGCTATCTCAGAGTGGCAAAAGAATACTAGTGAACTATAAAAAAAAATATAGTAACTTCTGAGAAATTCCAGCCAGTAGCTGAAAATAAAAATCCTTCAGCAGAAGGACATGATTCAATATTTAATGATTATTGGATAGTCCCTTCAACCTAGCTTAGTATTTCAATAACTATGTATCATCGTGCATTCTTGCAACCTGGTTGTCATATATATAGAATCTGCAAGTCGAATCTTTTTATCTAGGACAAGTTCTTTGTTTATTTATAAGTTTCCTTGAACTTGCACTGCAATTTGCTCAGTAATACAAAGAAACACATGACTAAGGTATTAGCTATCAAGAAAATGATAAAGGCTGAATGAATTCAATTCTGTAATCACAGCTAACCAAGAGATGCTAAAAATGAGATGATGCATTATCATTTAGTGCCACCAATGTTTGTATCTGTAGCTTCATGATGAAATATCAAGCACTGCATCTAATGAATTTCAGAAGAACTCAGACCTCAAAGTCACGACTGGCCACATAAATAGGAATAGAGGGCTGGACATTGTTAGTCCAATCGCGAAGATCATCCATACCTGCAGGAGCGTGTGCACTTTGCTTAGATATAGAGAGAAAGGAGAACTTTTGGGGGGTAGGGTGCACAGAATGGACAGGAAAAGACATATCCACATTGCACTAAGCATCACAAGTGATTTTATCAGAGACCTCCAATTGCATCAGCATGAGAATGAGTAATAATGACCGCATCAATTGTTCTTATCCTGACACAGAAAAACTAGACACGAGTAAGTCATATGGATCATAAGCAACAAGTTATGAAGTTTTTTACTTTAAAGGGGCAGAAAGCCAATACTTCAAAGTATCTAATTCATGAAAGGGAAAAACAGAAGGAAACAGTTAATCCTAGAAGAATAACACTGAAATTCTGTTGTCTCGACCATTTAACTTAGCAAGTTCAAAATCCTCTTCAAACTATATCTCGGAACAAGCTTATAATTCCAACCTCACCTACTGATTCTCTCTTGTACTCTTCACACACTCAATAGGTCATGAAAAGCTTCTGTCAGAAAAGCAAATAATGGAAAGAAGGATGACATGGGAAGAAGGTCATAGGCACTATTAGCAGAACTTCACCAGAAAATGTATTAAATGAAGTTTTCCTAGATACAAGTATGTCCCACTCACATGGAATGGAACAATAAAGCCATTTTGAAATATTTGTTTTTTCCCTTTGATAAGCAAAATAGGAACCAGATAAATAATCTTTTAAGAGAGTTATAAACCTTTTAATCAAAACCTAATGGACCACAGGGCAGTAACATCCCATTTCAACATGCTTGTAAAAGTAAACTCTTTTATCACTCGAAGACATCAAACAAATATCATGACAGATTCAACCAAAAAACCTATGTAACATACAGTAGCTGATCTATTGATGTGGTTACAAAAGAATTCTACTATGCGATGACGTGGAGTGGCATCAAAATAATCACAATTATTCATAACATGTGTAGGTTCATAGTTATCTACTTCCCTAACAAGATCCTCAAGGAAAAAAAGTACTACTAGCAGTAGAGTGAGTTTCCCAAGACTGGAATCTAGGAGGTTGACGCATGTAACTTTAACTTGTTTGCACAAAAAAATTCTCTTCTCGCTTCATATTAGCAGCAGCTGAAGTTTATCCATTTAAACACATTATACCATATATATTCAGAGTAAAACAAAGTAACATATGAAGTCAAGTGGAAGTGGCTTACCCATAAGTGGGAAACCACTGCATAGCACTATGGTAGAAGAACCTGGATCGCACAAAGAGAAATGCTCTTAGACAATAAGGAACTAGAATCTAATGATTTTTGTTTTCCCCACAGTCTATATATTTATTCGGAAAACTTTTGGGGTAACCCAACATGAAGCTACGTAAGCATAAAGTTGAATCAGGATTAACTAAGTTTACTGAACAAACAAAATACTACCCTATTCCGAATTAAACAACATCAGTAAGATTTTGAGTTATCTCAGAACTAACAGAAACACAAACGCATTCACAAAAAATTATGATCTAAAAGTCTCTAACATACTTGCCAACATCTATAAGAAAGTTACGATTGCCGGAGGGCCTGGAGTGGCGAATAAGGATGCTGGTGTTCAGTCTCCTATTTCTGCTACCCGGTTCGGCAGCTTTTGAGCACACCTGTAATAGAACATTAACAAATCCATATAGTCTAACCACTTATTGTAATTCGAAAAACTACACTAAAACACAAACAAGGATGCTGTATTAGGTTTCTCAGGCATACAGGGCACGTCTTCAAGGGGTTAGTGAGACAGCTCACTCGTGGAATTCCTTCACTTGTTCCTGTTCCCAAAAATATTAGCTCAGATTGATTTGCAGATACCTCAGCTCCATTCTGAGAATTTGCAGAACCTGTAACATGATTAAAATTACTACCGACGTATGTGAAGAATCTAATGAACTATACTACCGTTAAAATGACCAAAACTTAGCGAAATTTATTGAAAATTTGGGAAGATACTTACTAGAATGAAGAGAAGCTGTGACGATTGGTTTGAATCGAGAAAAACTTTTTCTAGCTATGAAGATTGAATTGTTATTGGTGAAAGAAAATTGGCGAGTGAAACGAGTGATAGAGAAGAGTGAATGGGAAGGAGGACGAACAATTCCGAGAAACACCGCCATTTTGGCTTGTGATTTTGCAGTTCCGATGTAACTCCGGTAGCTAAACTCCTCGCTCCGGTTTGGTTTCAACTGTTAGATTTGTAAGAACAAAACGGTTGCAAACGAAAAATACAGGCTGGGTCAGGAGTTTTGAGTTTCGTCGATATGTGGGCTCAGCCTCAATTCTCGTTCTGGGCCGGCAATATTAGACAAAGTCGGGAAAATTTGGGAGGAGACACTTTTAGAGTAGTTGTTTAAAATATAATCAGTATTTTAGAAGTATTTAAAACATAACCAATAGTTGATTATAGCATGTTTGAACCATCTGATAAGTGGTTCATCTTGGCTTCCACTTAACACACGTTCGAAGCATCTTAATCTTGCTTTTCCTACTTGTCTACCATCAAAATTAACTTTTTACCGTGTATCTTTTCCTCCTCTAATCCTTGTTTGTTTATGATCTTCATTTGAATTTTGAAAGGCTAACTTTTAAAGTTAAATTGAATTAATATTACTTTATTTTTGAAATCTAGAAACTAGACTGAAGTCATTATATATATATTATTATTATTACTACCTTCGTCCACTTTTAATTGTCATGCGATAAGTATTTTGATTAACATTATATGATGTATTTTTTCATCATATTGATATCCAAAAAATTGCAATTTATAGTATTTTTCGTATAGTTTTTGAATAACTAAATTGTTAGTTTATAATATTGAACTAATGTAATCAAATTTAACTTTGAAAATTAGTCAAATTAACTTTCGAAAAGCGCAACATTAAAAAAATCTAATTTTAGTTCTAAATATTAGTTAACGTGATTCTCGAGAAGAGAAAAATATCATATAATTGACACGAAGAAATATTAAATGGTGCCCTGGTGGTTGGTGATGGAATGATTTTCACCCAGTGTGTAGAATTCCTTGCAGTGAAAATGGTGCATTTTCTATAGTGGTCTTGCATTATCTGAATACTTTTTTACAATTCAAAGTGAAGTAAAGGTAAATAGTCTATTCCTAGTTCAAGCAACTTCAGAGGATTCAACACGTTTAAACTTTAAAGCCAAAATATTAGAAAAGGAGACTTTATTTAATAAGCTCAGTCAATAATTCAACTAGTTTGTCATGATCAGTTGGGCACCTTCATGGTTGCGTGAATCTAGAATTTAGAATTTATGGGTTTGAATTTGAAATTTTATCGCAACCTATTTCCTGTTCTAAATCTATAAATATATGTATTATTCTTTGAAATTAAACACATACAAGATATGAGTCAAAGTTATTAGATTCAGATAACTTGCAAGACTATAACAATCATATACATAATTTTTTGTAAGCATTATCAATATTTAAAGAAATGTAAAAAAAATAATGAATAAATCACTATGATAATAAACGATATCAAACTTTATATATGTTTATACCTAGTATTATCTTTTTTGCTTAGTATATGAATATAATACATACGGCAAAACTTTAGATTAAGCGATGTCTCATAACACCACTTGAAGCATGTATATCCACCCCAAAAAATGTTGGTTAAGCAGTGTCTCGTAACACAACTTGAAGTAAGGTATAATTACCCGAAAAATGTACACACTACTTCTGCCCCTGTCTACGATTTGGAAGAAGTAGAGCCATGGACACATTTGTCCATTCTCTTCTAGATTGGGCCTACACTGATGCAAAGTCATTGGTCCAGTTTTTCTGTTTACCCGTTCATTCACGGCTTATTCATAATAAATGCTCTAACCGCCTAATTAAGGAGTGGAATTCTCTGCTTCCCTCGGAAAACTCCATTGCTTTGACCATCCTCAGCAGCCTTGACCTGGTCCAATGAAAAGGGAAAGCTAAAAGAAAAGAGAGTTTCAATCCACAAATGATCCGATACATATAAAAATGCTACTTGAACTCGACTCCGTGAAATCTTGTTTGAGCAAGAGGAAAGGCCCAACTTGAGATATGGTCTCTGCGTCACTGCAAGTAACCTTCAATAAAATTGCACGCTTTGCTCTTCAAATGGATTGACTTCTAATTATTGCTCTTTAAATAGATTGATCCGTAATTCTTGTCCGTTAGCAATTGAATATATGGCTAGTGAGGCATAACTCTTTTAAAACTAAAGTCATATCCGGACATAACTTGTGAAATATTATGATATGAATAAATAAACTTATGTCCCATGAAAAAAATATTTGTCACTAAGGGTGTGTTTGGTATGAAGGAAAACATTTTCCGGAATATGTTTTCCAATTTTCTCATGTTTGGTTGGGTTAAATGTTTTGGAAAATGTTTTCCAAATCAACTCATTTTCCTCAAATTTAATGAAAATGACTTCCCTTCAAAACTTAAGAAAAACATTTTTCAAAACTCTCTTCCAACTTCAAACTACAATTACTTTTTTGTTGAAAAAATCAATTTATTTTGTCCCTACCCTCAAATCAGCCCCCCAACCAACCCCCTCCCCCCCCTCCCCAAAAAAAAATAAATAAATAAATAAAATTAAAGCTTGTTTTTAAATTCAATTTTTTTACCCACCCTCACCCCTACCCCTACCCCCACATCCTCCCAAAAAAATATTAAAAATTATTTTTAAAAGATATTTCTAATTTCAATTTTTTATTTTTTACCCCCAC